>NW_023396748.1:0-139414 GCF_011125445.2 Fundulus heteroclitus
TGAAAGAAAGTCAGACTGAGTTGCTTCTGCACTGGAGAGGCACGGAAGTGCGAGACGTCTCCATGTGGACGGTCGACATGGAAAACGCTCAAACTCCTCTTCTTGTGGGAAACAGCGGCAGCGGAGCAGCACCTCCCGCACCTCCTGTCGAAAGTTGGAGTTGAGGAAGCGTAGATGATGGGGTTGATGCAGGTGGAGGACATGGCCAGCAGGTGGCGAGGGAAAACAGGAGGTTGTGGTGGCAGACGGGCAGAGCCTCCAGGTTCCAGTCGGCCAGCACGTTGAAGAAGACGGTGAGCGGAAGCCAGCACAGGGCGAAGGCGGTGATGAGCGCCACCAGCATGATGTTGATCCGCCGGCTGTTGGTCATCCGCTGGTTCTCCGGGGTCCTGGCGCGGTCCAGCATGTCTTTGCGGTGGCGAAGGCGAACGAAGACCCTGACGTAGCAGAGCAGCACCACAGCAGGAGCGGGCCGCAGTACTGGAACAGCAGGAGCCACGTGGCGTAAGCGACCCTATGCTCGTGGGACGGCCAGTGCTCCACGCAGGCCTCCATGTGCATGGAGGTGGGGACATAAGAGAAGAGAGAGCGGTACAGATTCAAGGCACAGAACGAGTTCCTGTAAGGACGGAGACGAGCTGAGGAGCGGATGCGTTGGGATGAACATAGGGAACCAGCTGCGGATGGAGCGGCAGGACCACATTGGCGTACGGCTCGTTAGTGAGCAGCTGAAAGGCTAAAAAGGGCGTGGAGGTGAAGCTGGCCAGGATCAGATAAAAAGGACCGCCATGTAGGCCTGGGGAACGCTCGGTTTCCATCCGGATGGGTTAATGATGAGCTGGTGTCTTTCCAGAGCGATGAAGACCAGCGACAGCACCGACACCGTCACAGACACGCACTGGATGAACGGCACCAGGCGGCACAGCAGCGACCCGAACACCCAGTGGTCCATGAGCGGTAGATGACGGTGAAGGGGAGACAGAACACGCACACCAAAATGTCAGAGAACGACAGATTGCAGATGAAGATGCTGGTGACGTTGACTTCTCCCTGCGATGGGTGATGATGCAAATGAGGCCGACGTTCCCCACCAGCCCCAGCACCATCGTGACGCTGTACCACCACCACCAGACACGTCGTGAGGAGGGGACATGTGGCACTGCTCTTCGTGCTCGAGGACAGAGAGGTCCGAGATGAGCTGGGTCTTGTTCCCCGGCCATTCTTGAGCTGACTCGAGACTGCCGCTTTCCTTCTCCCAGAGCAGCGAGTGAGGAGAGGTGGCGGAGCCGTTGAAGAGGCGAGGAGATGTTGGTAGAGAAGGCGGCTTGTGTTGGCACTGAAGGACATAGCACCCGATCTCTCTGGATCTAACCGTCCATCCAGTCTACTGGAAACATACACCAGAGACAGAGGGGAAACAGAGAATAACCTGTTAGGTGCAATGGATCCTATTGGTCAGATAAGCAGTTCATGCAGAAATTATATGGTTCACTGACATGCAATATTTAGATAAAAAATATTTTTGTCAACCCTTGCCTGTTATGGAAAAAAAATTGTAAGATGGATGTCTCATGTTAGGCTTCTAAGAGAAAAGCTATGAGCACCATCAAATCACCTCTGAAATGACTAATGATAAACATTAATCATTGACAGCAAGTGTAATATTCTGAGTTCTGTTATGGTTTATGTTAGTTTTCCTTCTTCTCCCGTCTTTATTATCTGGCTGTTTTGAGTTCTGTCTAGTTTGGATTCTTGTTTAGGTTCGTGCTTACTGTTTTAGTTATGTCTTCAGATGCTTCTTAGTTTAGGTTTTGAATTTGTGATCTGTTCCTGTTTTGAGCCTCAGCACTGATGTCTGGTCTAATTACTTACTCTGCACACCTGCCTACTCCACCCCTGCTGCAATCACCTCTCACCAGTTTCACCTGATTCCACCTCCATATAAACTGCTGAGACCAGACATCAGTGCGAGGTTGTCCTGTTGAGTATGGGTGAGTCTCCTCCTGTGAATTCTGTATGTTAGGTTTGCTTTTTGGATTTTTGACCCCTTTTCCTCCAGAAACCCGAGCCAGTCTGTCCGGTCTGTTCCTGCCTTGTCTGCCCTGCTCGTTTGTTTATTTTTTGTGTCACCTTTTGGTTCTACAGTCTGTTTGGATTTTTCCCCTGTTTTTTGGGTTGGTGATTAAAGAGCTTTTTTTTAAGAAACCTCTGCTGGTCTGGCTGAATTCTGGGTCCTTTTCCTCGGAACATTACAGCAAGATGTATTTATGGACCTTAGCGACGCAGCTTCTCAAGACTCGAGTGTTTTTACAAATGACAGCTGAATTGATTTCTCATTAAGTCAGGGAGGGGCTAGGCTTGAAAAATCTGGAGGTGGTTTCTGCCGTCAATATCCATTGTGGCACTGTAATATTTAGGAATAAATATCAGAGCCCCTATCAAAGCATCTTTAATAATTTATGTCAGAGTTTCTGTTTAAAACAAACTTCTGGTTCATGCTATTGTTTTACTTTCTGTGATTTTTTTTGTCACATTTTTGTTGTTATAGCCTGTACCAACAGCAACCCAGCAAGTTTTGTGGTAACATCTGCCCTGCCAATTTCTGAAGCAAACTACATATTTGCTGCACTCATTACTACAGTGATAATATGACAATCAATCAAGCGTTTTTTTTTGTTTGTTTGTTATCCTTGATGCTCACTGTAAAGGAGACCGTATTGGCTGCTGCATCTCTGTCTGTCTGCGTCATGTGACCTGCTCCGTGTGGAGCGGTTGTTGGAGAGAGATTTGCAGAGTGCGACTGAAGACACGAGCTATTAGATTTTATGCAACGCTTATGAAGAATGAGAACGTTTTCTCTTAAGTTTTGCCCCAGCTTGATTAGGCGGAAGTGCAATATGTTACAAGCCGAGTTACAAAGAAAGAAAGAAAGAAAACATGTTAGTGGCAAAGTACCACTTTAGCTGACTGTAGCCGTCAGATATGTTTCAGAAACATATGCCCAATCTGTAAAAACTCCACTTGGGACAAAATATCTGTTGCTGTTAAACAGAAACTGGAGAGACTTAACATTGTTAGTGAGGGAATTATATTAGACACAGGCACAATACTTAAATAGTCCATGTAATACTGATTAAATCATGCAAGGTATTTTACTGTCCTTTGAAGCTACTGAGATTTTGACTTGATATATACTGTATGGCATAGATATTCATTAGTTATAATGAAGTAGTAGATTTAGAGGAATTATCAGCAAATTTATTCTGTCACATCCCAGGTAGAAATACGGGTGTTTTTACTGTTATTGATTCTTGAGGCTTAGCTACCATTTTAAGGTGAGGACTTTACAGACTTGACTTTAATAGGTAGGGAATAGTAAACTCTAATTTCTGTACTTTTCTTATTTCTGTTTTGTGGAAAACAGTATACAGTTGATCCTAAATATTTCAGATACTTGTGATTAAACTTAGATTTTTTTGGCCATTTTACAAATTTATTTATTTATACAATAAAAATAAGTGCGTCTTCACACAATAGAAAGCAGTTTCGGAAAACAGGTAACATCGTGTTGGCCAAACTTCAAGCACTGGAAGTTAGTTCATCAGTTGTTTGTTAAATTCAAACAAAATGTCTACTATGATGATTGCCTTTCCTATTTATCCCTATATCCAAAAGAGCTCATCAAAAAAAAAAAGACAAAAAGTTTCAGCGCAATGTCAGCAACTCTCTTTAAAAATATTCATTGTTAGAATATATCCAATGCTAGTCTCTATTTTTATGCAGATGTCACAATTATCTATTCCTCGTTTCCATCAGCAGTCCAAAACTTAAAATTTTCAGCAGCCTACCTCTGGAGTAGTTCAGTAAAGTTTGAAAAAGACCCCGGCTTGAATGGGTGTTAAATGCAGACAAATTTATAGCGTTGTCTAAGCCCCCTGAGATTGGGTCGTTAGAAGCTATCGCTTGGTGAGAGTGGAGGACTGGTCACCAGAATGATGACGATACTGCTGATGTAATCTCTTTGGGATGTGTTGGAGGACCGAGCTGTAAACACTGGGGAATTGGAAGCATAATCTTCCTCCTCTTTTCAGTGTTGGCGATTCTCTTTTGACCAAGATGGCTTCTTTCACCCCTCTTTCAAACTCCTCCAACTGAACTGATAACAAAGAACTGAGCGAAAGTCCGGTGCCTCCGATTTAAGCCTGTTTGCTGTTGCGATGACCCGGATAAAATGAGAATTTCCGCAGGCATTTTCCTCAGTGACTTTTGAAGCCAATTTATTGGAATTCAACTCGCTTGTTTACTTCCTCGTCCTGAATATCAGTATTTTGCACTTGATTTTTTTTATAAACTGTATTTGTCCATCTGTTCTTTCTGAGGATAAAAGTTTTTCAAGGAATTTTTTTCTTTTTCAATGTGCTTGACAGAGCATTTTTAAATCTCTCCATAGGATGCTGGTTTGTTAGGTCTCTAACCTCCTGTTACGTCTCCTCCAATTTTCTTCCCGTCCCTCAATAAAATAAAATCTAACTCTGTACTTTACGAACTCAAATTCGAGTTGGAGACATTACTGTAACGATTTCTGTCTCGGGTGGACAGGTTGTTATGCATTTATGTCCAAGTTTAGCATTTGCAAGCTAATGTCACGCTCAGCTTTTATTTGAGATATTTCTAGATTTCAGTGAAGGAAATTAATATAAAAACTGCAAATATTTTTTTACACGCCCTTTGAAATACACCTGTATACCCGTATGCAAAGAAAACGACTATAAGAATACTAAAACCAAAAGTTTTTGTTTTATTTTTAAATTTTCACCTACTTCACCTGCAGTGATAATTGGCCCTCCTTCCTTTTTTGCTTGCGCAGGCTAAGACCTCTCCATTCATCGCCCACCAATCCACGCACGTTTCTAGATAAAGATAACGGCGCTGTGACACTAAAATTACTGTGCATATCCTGCAGCAGAGATTTTCCTTTTTTTTTCTCCCTTTTGCACAGTGACTGATGCGATACGTCAAAGTGAAAGGGCGCGACATTGTCAGAATCCTAAAAATGGATTCAAGCCGTCTCCCCTCAATCCTCTGACATATTGCTGTGAAAGCCAACATCATAAACAAAATGAGACTGTCACTTTCTATTAGCGGCACATGCACTTAGCTATCAGTCATCTCACACGGCCTCCTTACTAACCAACCCTGTCAGCGCGTGGACGGAGCTGTGGGCAGCGTGGCACAACATGCATCATCCCTTGTTAAGGGGTGGCAAAGCAATTGTATCGTCGACAGTAGTTAGATGTAGAGCTTGAATCAGATGTGGAAAAACTCCAGGGACAAAATGCCCAGTACTCTGGACATAATGAAGTGATCCGACAACGTAGGATGGACATTCAGCTTGTAGTTTTGTTATTCTGATGGTCCCCATCCTTGAGCTGAATCTCTGTAGGGTAAGGGGACACCATGACCTGCCGGGCTCCATTTTCTCCATTGTAGTCTATTTTTTGTACCTCAGCAAAGTGTCCTCCATCTCTCAGAAGACAGGCGACAGAGTAATGGACAAATGGCTGAATGTAATCTTTGCTCACCTTGGTCTTTTTCTTTATATTTAGGAGGCAGCGCTGTGCATGGGCTTCTTTTATCAACCTTGCAGTTTCTTTTTTCTAATGCTTTTTTTTTTTACTTAGAAAATACATTTTCAGAAACGCATGGCAATCACACATTCTCTTTTTTAGCAAAAATTGCCCTTTGATGATGATGTTTTTTGAATTCGTTGTGATATTTGACTGTGCAGATGCCTTTAAAGTTTAAGCATTTGGGGAACTTAAATATGTTTTGTGTGTGAGTGAGTGTGTGTGTATGAGTGGAGTCACAGATCAAACAAATGTGCCCGCAAATGAAAAAGACAGGGACACAGCTTGGTCAATGTGTTTAAGACGAAAAAGCCTTAAAGTTAAAATGAAACAGCTTCTGATAAGAAAATGTTGCGTGATAGAAATTTTTAAGAGCCGTGCTTCTCACATATTTTTTTTCCACGTTGCTCCTCCGACGTTATGTCTTACTGTAATCCATTGTGGCTGTATGCAGATAAACTGTCCACATGTTTGCTATTAAGGAGTAATCGTCCTCTCTTTTGCCCTTTGTGTGTGTGTGGAGGCTCAGAGTAAACGTAGCTGGAAACTGTTTGGTCTGCTCAACCTGTGATAATGACCCGGGGTTCATTGTTCTCTGCTTAGGGTGTCAGGGATTTTGCAGGGGTCCTCTGAATACACTTTGGCTGTAATGAGATTTGTTATCTTCACCTTTCCACACGGTACTGCTAATGAGCCTTCTCATTTTTCCATTTCTTCTTTTTTTTTGTGCTTTCTCCTTTGTTCGGTTTAGGTGGTAAAACTGCACACATTTCTTTAAAAAAAAAAAAATGCCAAGAATCAAAAGGTATTGTTTGAATGCATCACACAAAAACATTTCTAAACATCAATTCATGCTAAACAGCAACATGATCAGGCTACAGAAGATAACCCACGCTGCATGCAATATAGGTGATTAAATATTCAGACTCACATCCACTGATTTATTATCTTTTTCATTGCATCGTTATTGTCTGGAAGACATAAGTCACTCACGTGTGGCGGAGGCTGAATAAAGAGTTTCTGTGATGCCTTGAAGACCGGAGATGATGCTCTGAACAGGTGTGAGTCCACAGGGAGGAGAGTAGAAGAAGGAGCTGAACATCATAATAGCCTGAGCGTTTCTGTCAGGAACAGCCGTGAAGGGAGAGCAGCTCTAATTGGGCTGTTGGAGCCCCTTGGGTGCCGAGACCCTTGGAGAGTCGATCTCTGCTGTCACACAGTGGCGAGATTATTATATTACAGCAGCTGCTGCACAGACTGTGCGTAAAACGTTTAGCAGAGAACATAGTAATCACAGCTGGAAGGTGCAACTTTATTACCAGTTCAATTCAAATTGTGATAAGATGAAGCAAATGGGTGCTGGTGTTTGTTCATTGGTTGGGTGCTCTGTGTAAACGGTGCAACCCAATCAATACATTCAATTCAATTTTATTTATATAGCGCCGCCAATTCATGAAACATGTCATCTTGAGGCACTTTACAAAGTCAAAATCAATCAGATTATACAGATTGGTCAAAAATTTCCTATATAAGAGAACCAGTTGATTGCTTCAAAGTCCTGACAAGCAGCATTCACTCCTGGAGAAGCGTAGAGCTACAGGGAGAGTCGTCTGCATTGTCCATGGCTTTGCAGCAATCCCTCATACTGAGCAAGCATGAAGCGACAGTGGAAAGAAAAACTCCCCATTAACGGGAAGGAAAACCTCCAGCAGAGCCAGGCTCAGTATGAACGGTCATCTGCCTCGACTGATTGGGTGTTAGAGAAGACAGAACAGAGACACAACAAGACAAACAAGCACAGAAGCACACATGTAGTACAAACCCGAAAAGGGAGTGAAGTTGTATTTTATCCATTAGGGTTTGCTTTGTCTTCAAGGAGGATTATACTCCTGTTTTGTCTGACCTCTGTAGAATCTCGGCAGAGCAGCCGTCTTTATCTACAAGCTCACGCTCCTCAGGGACGTCTGCGGCCCCCTGCATCGGGGATCTTTGAGAATCAAAACGGAACAAAAATATCATTCTCAAAATGTTTTTGTTAACTGCAGACTTTAAAGGAAAGAAAATGACTTGCTGTTTCTTTCTTGTTTTTCCACACTTTGTTACATTACGATTAATAATTCCAATTTATTTTATTAGGATTTTACATGACTGACCCAAAAACAAAATGACACATATGTGTCAACTAGAGGGAAGATGATTTGATGATTTCACACGAATCCCCAAATTGTTTAGAAACGTAAACTTTAAAATTGTGGTATTTATGTTTTCTGACCTGCGACAGACTGGCGACCTGTCCAGGGTGTACCCTGCCTCTCGCCCAGTGAACGCTGGAGATAGGCACCAGCACCCCCCGCGACCCCATGAGGGATAAAGCGGTTCGGAAAATGGATGGATGTTTTCTGACACCCCCCCCCCCCCCCCATGCCATGTGATTCACATAATAAAATTTGAAAAAAAAAAGTAAAAAGCATATATCCTTCATTCCACTTTTCATTATTTGCTAATTGTATCAAAACAATCCCAATGACAGGCCCGTATTAAGACAATGTGGTGCCCCTGGGCACTATACCTCAAAGGCCCCCCCTTACCCGTGCTGTCCTCCGGTCAAAAACATCAGACATAATCAAGGGGATTTCTGTAATGTAATTTTTTACTATTTACTAACTTGCACAACTACATGTAGGCATATGAGCAGTGAGCAATATTCAAATATCTCATTTTAAAATGTTGAAATCAAAAAAATCTTGATTTATTTATCATTTATTATTATTGTGACATCAGTGTTTACAAAACGAATAATGCATGGTCTTTCAACAATTTCAAGTAAATAATATAACAAAAATATATTTTTAAAGCATGTGTCATGTGGTGCCCCCCCCCCATGGTTGGTGCACCTGGGCACTGGCCCTTATGGATAATCCGGCCCTGCCAATGAAATACATTAAAACCTGATGTGACTGTAAAAAAGTTCAAGAGTGTTTTTACCAGGCTCTGTATTTTATCCCTCTCTATTTTCCAATGTTCCAGATAGATACAAATAATGGTTTGGTAGGATTTTTTTTCTGTATAAAAGTTCTACCTTTTCTATTAAATCCTCCCCAGAAAAACACCAATTATACAATTTTCACAGATCTTACAAGTGCACAGAAAGATGCGGTGGCCCTACCCCACAGCCATCTGCCTTTATTATGCATGAACATTAACTATCTTTACAGCAATTACTTTTTCACACATCCACCTGGAGGTAATATCCACTTTAAATCTCACAAGTCATCTCTTAGGAGACAGGTGTTGGATTAAGTAGGTGTTGAGACTGAGATCTGATCTCATGCAACCATGAAGCTTTATGTTTTAACCGTTAAGAAGGAAGAAAACACTTGTTTTAGGGGGAGGGAAGATAATACATCGGTAACACTCAGGGAAATATTGTAAGAAAGAGAATAAAAGACAGATATCTTACACGCGGCAGCAGCTCAAACCCTGCTTTGTGCAGGAGCCCTTCATGCACGCTCACCCATTCAGACCTGAAACCGTGCTCCTTCCCATCTTCATCCACACACCTTTTGTATACATAAATTAAACCCGTGTCAGAGAGGCAGCTGATGCGCTTATCTCTCTCTATCTGATAAATCCATGACAGCTGCTAATCCTTTCTGTGTAATAATTTGTATGGTGTGGTTTTTAAATCATTTGAATTTCGTATAGGATGCTAAATGCCAAAATATCTGATCCTGAATGCTTGTAGGCAACCCAAAATGTTAGTTTTAAGCTTGAGAACCTAAAGCAAAGGTCCAGTTGGCTTTTCCAAAACCACTTTTGTGTAATGAAGAAAGCTTTCCTCCGTCCCGCATCGTCTCCTGCATTTTATTGTATGGACTGCGGTCTGTCTCTGCAGGTTGCAGGATATTACTCACCTTTTGGAGGGTTTGTCGAATCTTTTATCACCAGCTCCTGGAAGAAACAGTCAGAGTGACACAGGACAAAAAGACCCAGCAGACAAAAAACAAGCGCACGAGGAGAAGCCTGAAAAAATAAAAAATAAATCTGTGAACATGTTTTATAGTCTGAGGTTGATTAACACAACGGTTGAATTCAGTTAATACAGTTCAGATTGATATAAAATTGTCCCTTTTGTTTGTTTTTCTTTTAGTTTGGAAAGTAAGGCTGCAATTTGTTGGACATAAAAATGCCATAATTTGAGGTTGTATATAATGTTACACAAGAGAACATACTGACTAATACGGCTTGTTTATAATTTAATGGGCTGGATTGTTTCCCCTGCAACACATAATGTTAATTTATTACAGTGACTTGCAAAAGTATTCACACCCCTTAAACTTTTCCACATTTTGTCACTTTATAAGCAGAAACATAAATATATTTTATTAAAGTGGTATACAATTGTGAAGTGGAAAGAAAATATACACAATTTTAAATATATATATATTTTTTTACAAATAAAATGCTGAATAGTGTGGTTCCAAAAATGTTCAGCCCCCTTTTCTCTGAGTTTATCCAGTCGCCTTCAGAAGTTGCCTGGCCTTTAAAAGAAAACAGAGTCTGCTGATCTCAGAGTCAGAGGAAGGGAGTTCCAGTCTCTAGGAGCAACAGAAGAAAAAGCTCTGTTGATCTTAGTTTAAATTTTCTATGGGGACAATCAGCAGGTCTTGATCACTAGACCTCCGAGCCCTAGTAGGGGTGTGGGGAGTGTAATAGCTCAGTGATGTACACAGGTGTCTGTCCATGCAGACGTATCCACTCAAAGCTTAGATTTTGAAACACACTTTATAATAAACCGGGAGCAAATAAAGCTGCATAAGAAGTGGAGTGACATTACAACATTTAGTAGATCTTCTCAGAAGCATAGCTGCAGGATTCTGTATAGACTGCAACCGGTCTATGGAGGTTATGGTAAGACTTGTGCAAAGAGCATTGCAATAATCCAGGCGTGACAAAAGAAAAGCATGAATAAAAATTTCCATCTCAGGATGAGAAACAATAGGGCTCAGTTTGCCAATGTTTCGCGGATAGTAGAAATAGCAACACACCAGAGAGTTAACATGATTTTCAAGTGTAAAGCCCAAAATAACGGTTATCCCAACGTTTATGATAGAAGACTTAACCAAGAGGCCCAAGGATTTGTTTTATCGTCTTTAGTTATTTTTTGCGGTGCAAAAATGATTACTTCAGTTTTTCCTTCATTTAATTGAAGAAAACGTTTAATTAAACCCAGGCATTTTAGTAAATTGTGTACCTTCAACACTTTATTTGGAAGAAAGGAAATATACAACTGGATATCATCTGCATAGCACTGATAGGAAATATCATTAAAAGATAACAATATGGGGCCAAGTGGGAGCAGATAAAGCAAAAACAACAATGGCCCCAGAACAGAGCCCTGTGGAACATTGCATTGAACGGGACAAGAAAGGGATCTATAAGTAGACACAGCCAAGAAGGTAAACCTATCGGATAAGTAAAAAGACAGGCATTTTGAAGCCTTGGCCTATCTAGCAGGGTTGCATGGACAGTACCAAAAGCTGAAGTCAGGTCTAAGATAAGCAGCACAGAACATTTACCTCCATCACTCTGCATCAAAATATGAGACTAAAAAGAGCTGTTTCAGTTGAATGGGACTGAAACCTGGCTGAAAGTGGTCCAGAATGCTGCACTGATTAAGAGCAGCAATTAACTGCTTGACCACAACCCTCTCTACAATCTTGGCCAGAAAGGGAAGCATTGAAATGGGTGTGGAACAGCTGAAAAGAGTAGGATCCAAATTAGGCTTTTTAAGAGTGGGTGGATTACTGCACTCTTCAGACAATCAGGTACCTGACCAGAAGCTAAAGAGGCATTTTCTTCTATGTCAAATACAAAAGGACCAATGCACTGAAAAACACTCACTACAGGAGAAGCATTTGTAAGTGGGTTTTCTTCCACAGATTTCTCTGCAAGTGCGCTTTAAACAGTGGATGCCATCATTTCCCAACAGTGTGGAAGTAGAAACAGGTAAGGACCTATTTTTAACCGAGCAAATACTGTCCAAAATATAAAGGCAACATTAAGTCAATCGATTAGTCTGAGAACCTATATCACTAAAAGGAAACAAAACATATTCATGTGTTAGAATGGTCCAGTCAAAGTCCAGACCTAAACCCATTTAAGAATCTGTTGCAAGATCTGAAAACTGCTACAAATATTCTCCATCTAATCTGACTGAGTTTGAGCTGTTTTGCATAGAATGGGCATTTTGCTGTAATTGCAGCAAAAGATGGTTCCACAAAGTATTGACTCGGGGGGACTGAATACTTTTACAATACACTTTTGAGTTTTTGTTTTGTAAAAGATATTTTAAAGTTATGTATAATTTTCATTCTACTTCACAATTTTATATCACTTTGTGCTGGTCTTTCACATAAGATTCCAATAAAATATATTTGTGGTTGTAATGTGACCAACTTCAAAGAAATGCTATGATATACATTTTACAAACAAATTTAATATTTTTGGCTTTATTAGAAGATAAATATTTTTGTTTGAAAGCGGCTCGTTTCAGCCACAGACCTCACTAAAATGACAGAATTAAAGTGCAGAGCAATGCAAGCTGAGTTAGTTAGAAATTCACACATTTACACTTCAACTGCAATGGTAGTAAAAATGTTTCATATTTTTATTTAAACCATAAAAGAAATTAAACTGTAACCAGTCTACAAAAAAAAAGAACAAAAAAAAAAAAAGAAAAGAAATTACAGCAGCCCTTATATGTCAAATATACTATATTCAGATGATGTCAGATCCAGTCAGAAAGAGTTTTGTGTGTCACAGTGCTGGTTTATATCAGTGGGTGTGCAGCCCTGAATATCTTTTCAATTCAATATTTGAACAGTGATTCATCAGACATTTGTGGGGAACAGGTGTAATTGAGTTATATTAAAATTGCACATTTAAAAACACATTTCTCAGAATGAAGGGACAGCTGGCATCCAATACATTCAGTATGCTCTTGCAGTATGCAAAAAACTAGAACGTAAAGGAATATGAGGACCAATAAACATTTTCCTCAACAGTAAACTTCATTCACTAGATTGAAGCAAAAAAGTAAAAAATAAAAACAATGCATTAATAAAAATACAAGCCAGGGTATTGTAAACAAAATTCTAGACTTTTCCTGACAAAGTGTTTTCTTCTGACAAATGTCAAGTAAATCTATGCTTGGTACATAATCAATGATTATTTAAGAAACCAAGTAGGATAAAGAAAAAAAATACATTAAAACCTGAAAGTTACATTTGAAATCAATCATAACTAAACAACTACTCACTCTTCATGTAAAAAGAGAAATAGAAATGTCCCTGAAATAGAATGTTTTTTTTTTGTCATTAAACAGGAGGTCAGGTATCTGGTTGCATATTAATAATAATAAAAGGCTGTTTTGGTCGCACTTACTAAAGTGCCCTTAGCATTAAAATGTAAACTTTTAGCAAAATCACTCTGGAAAACAAAAAACAGTCACAAGCATTACTTTATAGACTAAGACAAACAAATCACCAATGATCTGTAAACATCCCCAAAGTGGACGGTAATAACGATGCTACATAGCTAAAATTGTAGTCGTTCTGAAAATGCCTATATCCTTTGCTTCTACAATATAAAAGTCATTATCTTTTTTGAAAATGTGCAATTTAAATCTTATGGAGCAATTTAACATGTTATGAAATCCACATGCAGCTAACTCATCTAATCATGAAGGAGCTAGCAAGAGTCTGACGAATCTATCCTAATAACTAAAGAAACGCAAGTTTGTTTTTTTACATTTTCTGTTCAGATTGATTAAATGTGTTTAGCACTAAAACTACATGGTTTCCAGTTTTTAGACAGCTCCATGTCAGTATTTTTGGTTTTTCCGTATGCTAAGCTAACTAGCTGCAGCTTCATATTTAGCAGACTGACAGTAGGGGTTTAAACTTACTCATCTTTTTATATAAAGTACACAACCCAAACTGTATAATTATGCTATGCATAGTTTATTTTTGTAAAAGAAGCAAAATATTAATATAATAAATAAAATAAACAAGCAATATTGCTTGAGGCACTGATACAAAAGCTCAATTGTTGTCGTTCATCCAATTAGAGCTTTCATGAAGGCAGGTTTATCAAAGGGCCAGTTATATTGGTTGGGGACGGGTCCATTCACGTTGCACTCAAAGAAGGAGAACATGGGGAACCAAATGCGTGCTCTGCGACTGTGCTGGTAGGCGCGGGTGTTAGCTAATGTGTGGTAATAGAGGAAGATACGCGTGGTGATGTAGAAGGCGATGAAGACGTCGATGGAGTAGTGCTCGTGAGCCGCCAGGATGAAGAAAATCCCAAACAGATTTAACACCCAGGAGATGGTGTGGATCAGATTCCAGTTTCTTGGCGTGTCTGAAAATTACAGGTTAGTGTCAGTCGTTTGCCCTTTTGGGGGAAAATTGCATAATTTACCAAACTTAAAATTGCCCGTTTTCAGTTGATGTAAATGATTGAGAGATATTTCCAAAATGTTTACTGAAGATATTTCTACAGCGGTCAGCCTTAAAATATGAAACCAAGAAGGAAAACTGAAAGAACAGAATATAAGGAGGACACAAACAGAGAAACGAGGAATGGAAAAAGGAAGAACATGAAGACACAAAAAAGTAGGCAGAAGTTATAAATAAAAAAGGGAAATGAAAGAGATCTCCAAGTGAAAGGACAGAATGGAGAAAATAAGGACAAAGAAAGAAAGAATGAAGGACCTGATGAAAGCAGAACACAAAAGAGAAAAAGGAAACACAGGAGGGAGAAAGAGAATAGAGTATGTAAGGAAGGAAAATGAGGAATAAGGATACAATGGAGATAGAAAAGAAGGACACAGAGAAGGAAGGAAAGATAGCAGCTCATGAAGGATGATGGCAGTGGCAAGGAGGGAGGGAGGAAGGACAACATTTAGACAATGGGACAGAAAATAAATTCTTTAAAGGAGAAGTCCGATCAACAAGGAAAAATCAGTGGCTATACCTAAAACTAATACGTTCGTGGTGATTTAATGAATTTAGCGTTAATCAATAAGAAAATAAAAGCATAAATTGTCGTCTCGATCACTGTATCTGGGGGCGGCCATTAGTGCCCATATTTGGGCACTAATGGCCGCCCGACATCACATTCTGTGACGTAATGTTGCGGGAAGGCACTGCACTTCACAAGCTAATTCAATAGGAACTGTTGTACACAGCTGTGATCAACAGCAATTATTTTGGATTTACAGAGGACTTCACCATTGAAATTAACGAGAGCTATTGTTAAATAGCTCGTGCATGGCAGCTGGATGTTCAAATACATCGGGTAAAAGGGAAAAAAACATTAGTTATTTCGCCTTTCCAACTTATTTTATGTGACTTTGGTCTTCTTTTTTCTAAAGTCGCTTGCAAATCTCATGAGTTGTGGGGTTGCAGTTTTTTGGGCTTGTTTCTGAAAGTGAAGTCGATTGTTTGGGCTCTAAATTAAGTGAAATATCCTTCCGCCTTATAACGCACTGCGGCTCATCCTGACAGGAGCTGAGAGTAAATTCAGAAAGAGCTGCTCTGCCTGTATTTTCTACAGTTTACCGTTGCAATAACTGATGATAACTGCTGAAAGTAGATTAGGCGGTGCAGATCACCACTTTGAGCAAAGATTGGTTCTAAAGATGAATTTTTACTCACTGATAATTCATAAAGATGAATTTTTACTCACTGGTTTATGGGTCAGAACCCGACCCATAAACCCTACTTTAATACTTATGTTGTCTTTTTATGTCTCTAAAATGTAAAATGAGTATAACTTTAAATTTAAATGCTTAATACCATGTCTATCTTTGTTTAAGAGGCAAAAAACAATATTTCGGTATAAAAACTGGTATTTATTTACAACGGGACAGATAGGGCATTGGGACTTGCTTTACAGCCGATCCCGCACAGTGACGTCACAAACTGGGAGGAGGCAGTACTGTTCTTCACCAACATGGATGCCTCCACTAAAGGACATTCAAATGAAAATTACTCTTAATTAAAAAAAACATATCATTTATTGAAAAGTATGTAATAATTTTATATTTTAAGTACGTTCAGCAGTTTGAATTCTGATTTTGACCGGACTTCTCCTTTAAATACAATTATTTTTTGACAATCTTGTGATCTTCTTTCTACACTAATCCAGAGAAGGAAAATAGTGAAATCAAATTCTATACTTTTCCAGACTGTCTAGGGACGCTGCGTTTAAAAGGTCAGGCACCTTTAAATTGGTACACTAGGTAACATTTCCTTTCATTATGGTTAAACAAAATACCAGCATTCAGATTAGTTTGAGTTAATTCTAAATATGCTCTTCATTTTCCTACCTGTACAGTTTGGTGACCTGTTCACTAATCCTCAGCCATGATGCAAATCTACAACTATTTGGTTTCAACTGTTTTGCTTAGAGCTGTCCCACTTCTAGAACAAAATAGTCATCCAGCATACTCTGTCACTTCATGTAAATGATATAGTGGAAGAAAATTTTCTCAACATTACTTTAATGGCAAAATTACCATTATACTCTTTGTATATGTATATTTTTACCTCTGCTCTAGAAGGCTGTAGACATTGTACATCTACCCCTGTCCTAATAGGACTAACCGTCTCGCACATATTTTAAGGTTGTGCTGATGGATATTTAAGGTAGTCCTGAGTTTTCATTAAGACCAGACAGACCAGAAATACCGAGGAACATCTTTACTTTCCGTACTGTAGCTTTGCGCTTCTTCAGGGGGAGTGAATGCTGCTTTTCAAGACTTGATGCAATCTGCTGGATTTCCTTACATAGGAAGTTTTTTTTTACCAAATCTGTATAATCTGATTGAATTTGACTTTTGGAAAGTGCCTTGAGATGACATGTTTCATGAATTGGCGTTATATAAATAAAGTTGAATTGAATTACTTTTCTTAAAATCCATTTTTCAAAGCCAGTATAGAATAAATAAATGAATAAATAAAATACTTACATTCGGTGACAAAGAAGTTGAGTAAAGTGATGACCACGGTGTGCCCGCTGAACATGTAGTCTCCACAGGTCTGGACGCCTGTAAGAGTCATGCCGAACCCACTCCATATAGCCAGCGCTCTCTGGATCTTCCCCCAGGTATCACCATATGACTGACAGGGCACACATTTTTTTTCTACTTATTAAAAAAAAAAAAATCTAAAACTCTGATGTTTACAGTATACCTCGTGTTTTACCCACCAGGCTGGCACATTTCAAGTGCTGCCCAGGCACAGAGAGCGAGGTGACAAACATGGTGCAGCACCGAAGCAAAAACACTGTTCCCATCAGAGAACACAGCCGTCTGAGGAGAATTGACCTGAAACACAGAAGAAAAGCTTAGAATAAACCCTCCCACCCGCCATGATGGGCAGAGCGCAGTGTGATGGGATCGGCTGGAAGCGGGAATACCTGTGCTTGTGAAGGAGCAGGATCAACAAAAACATGTAACACAAGATGAGACCACAGGCCTCGGCCATCACAAAAGCCCAGGGGATTCTGGGTACGCTGAAAAAGAAGGATGACGTTCATATCAGGCTGTAGAGTAGATGCAAACAGCAGGAGAACTTGTTTCGGAGCTACAGAGATAACAAGCGCTGGAATCCTCTTGTGCATTTTCACTGATAGTCGCTGCAAAACACGCAAGATAAGCAGGCCGGTTCGTACCTGTCCAGGAATATGTCAGGGAGGGGCGGGTACGTCCTCATGTCGGGGACTCGCTCGTGGACAATCACCATGACGAAGGAGGTCAGTCCGCACACTAAGAACACATATATGGAACTGAGGACGGTCTTCCAGACCTCTGGATCCAGTCTGCCCGCCATTGGCTGCCGAAACCTGCCGTTGAGGTGCGTCTGACACAGCGCTGGCCCAGGCACACATCCAAAACCGCCGCTGCTCCTCAGCCGCAGCTCCGTGCCGCTCCACAAACGGTCTGCTCCATTACACGGCCTGCTCTCGGCTCCGTCGCAGCTCCACTCGGCCCTGGGAGCACCCAGCGAGAGTCCGGCGGGGGCACTTTCTAACGGCCACAGACCCAGCTCCTCTAGCTCAGCCCTATTCTCCCGCTGGAGGCGCCGCAGGGCCACGGTCAGCCTCTTGATGTGGCCCAGCACGGCGAGGCTCAGCGGCGGACCCCGCAGGTCGGCTTCGGTCAGAGCCAGCAGACCGAGGCCGTCGATGCGGTGCTGCGAGCACAACAATTTCACGTACTCCCCGAAACCTTCCTTCTGAAGCCACAGGGCCACTTGTTCCGTGCTCCAGGCGCTCACGCGGCCGTCCAACTCCGACATGCTGCTGCACACAGAAACACAGACAGCGTGAGCGCACGTTTAACTCGTCAAAGAAGACCACACGGGGCATTTCCTGGAATGCCTTCGCTGATTTACAGCACACTGGAAAGTATTCATACCTTCACAACTTCACAGCTAGTGTTGCGCCGATGCCATTTTTTGGCCCCGATACCGATACCCGATACCTGGCTGTGCAGTATTGGCCGATACCGATACTATACCGATACCATCTGTTTGAAATTGATGTGTGTGTGTGTGTATATATGAAGAACTGCATACTACTGAGGGTAGTATAGCTTTTTATTGCCTACCTGGAATGGGTGACAATAGTTTAATAAACTTTTGGCTCTCAAATGCCAAAATAGTGCAACTTTCATGAACTTATATAACATGTATAATAGTAGTCGGGAGAGAGAAGGCTGCGTTCAAGTGACATACAAACATAAAAATGGTATCGGTGCCCTATTTGTTGGTGCTTGCCGATACTGATACCACCATTTTAGTGCTGGATCGGGGCCCCGTCCGATACTGGTATCGGCGCAACACTAATCACAGCATTGGATATTAATGTGATGGACAAACAGAAAGTAGAGAATATTTTTCTTAAGCGGAAGAGAGAGAGAGAGAGAGAGAGAGAGAGAGAGAGAGAGAGAGAGAGAGAGAGAGAGAGAGAGAGAGAGAGAGAGACAGAGAGAGAGACAGACAGAGAGAGAGACAGAGAGAAAAATCACATGTAAATCAAAGGGTTTTAGAAAGAAAAATCTGAAAAGTGCGGAGTGCATTTGTATTCATCTCACCTGGGTCAAAACTTTGTGGAACCCCCTTTCACAGCTTTAACAGCTATAAGTGTTTGGCCTATGTCTGAACCAGCTTTACACGCCTACTTTTCTTTTTATGGACTATTTCAAACGCAACCAAAAAGTTACATTTTGGTCTCATCGGACCAGAATGACTTCTTCCACTTTTTGCTGTGTCCCCTAATTGGCTTTTAGCAAATGGGACTACTTATTGCTTTATTCAAAAAGGGGGCTTCTCAAAGGGTGAGGCTGCCCGAGTAAATGAGTGATAGGTTTTTTCTGTCAACAAATTCTCCCACCTGAACTGTAGATCTCCTCCAGTTACCATGGACGTATTGGCTACTTCTCTGAGTAATGCTCTCCTAGCATAATTTGGGCAAGTTTGCCGTTGTCCTTTCCAGCAGCAGCTCTGTGAAATGTTCACAGCTTGTAGATATTGTTTTATAACCCACCCCTGTGTTAAACGTCTCTAAAACGTTCTCCCTGAACCCGTCAGTCATCTTCATGTTGGTCTTTATGACATAAAATCCAAATAAAGCTCACGTTTGTGATAAAGCACTAATACTTCCTGATGTACTTCTGCTGATCACAACCGCCTACCATACTATCTAGATTGAAGTTGTGCAAAATACTGAACAGGCCAATAATTTGCTATATATTTGGCTATAATTCGATTTAAAAAATTTAAGGTAAATCTTAAAAAGGTGAAAATATTCCCTCCTCCTCACAGATATGTCTCCAAATTGAACCACAAATGTCTCATTATTGGCTAAATAAGGGGAGGGATCATTAAAAACACTGTTACTCATGTATGAGTTAGCCCGCTAATTGTTTACCAACTATCATCTTTATTAAACTACTTTGTTAAATATTTATTAACGGTCATTGGGAAAATTGTACCCAATACGTATTCTAAAGCTGTTATTTGATGTAATTTACCATAACGCCCTGTAAGCTTATATTGCAAATGTAAAATTGTTTGGTTTTTTTTGTTCAGGGCTGTTTACGCCCCAACAGAGCAGTAGTCCATAGCAAGTGAAGGTCAAACCAAACACAAATAGTCGGTCCTCTATGTTCCACTGCTGCCGCTTTAGAGCTCAGAGAAAATAAATAGACGTATACCTTGAGAAAACACACAAAGAGTCGTTGAGTATAAAGATTTAGAAAGAAACAAGATAAATGACTTTCTGTTTTGCACGTAGACATAAATTTGTTATTTCAGCTTTTTTGTTTTCTTTTTCGGTGTTTACCCTTTGACCTGCATGATAAGCTCATAATGATGTTGCTCCAAAGGTCTACAGCTCTGCACCAACGTGACTGGACTTGTCTCCACTTTTGAAAATAAGCGATAGCCTGCATGCTGAAGAGGCACTCGATGGACTTAAAGTCAGTACAGCAGGACGCTTTTTGTGTCCTACGACACATGAAACAGCACTTGCATTTAAGACGATCTTATATGTTAAACTATTGTTAATCCACTATTAACATCAATGGTTATATTAAAGGTGAGACAAGCACCCTCTTAGTGCACTTTGGTCTACACTCTGACTGACTTCAATATCTTCATGT
The DNA here is from genome assembly GCF_011125445.2 of Fundulus heteroclitus. Lineage (NCBI taxonomy): Eukaryota > Metazoa > Chordata > Actinopteri > Cyprinodontiformes > Fundulidae > Fundulus > Fundulus heteroclitus. The sequence goes on from NW_023396748.1 coordinate 20,362, forward strand.
ACACAAGTTTAACAGAAAATATAGTCAGAAGTTTGGAGTAACCTTTGTCATTGAGCGTTTTGTTCTTACTTTTATGACTTTCTACATTATATATATATATATATATATATATATATATATATATATATATATATATATATATATATATTTTTTTTTTTTTTTTTTTATTTACTTATTTCCCCCCCCCCCAACTTAGAAAACACTCATGAAAAAGGATTCATCAGTGCATTCATTACATTAAGAGACTGAGTCTTTAAGGACATCATTTTTTTGTTGTTGTTGTAACAAAGCAATGATAAAATCCATTATCCGATACCGTATAACCAGCTGCTTTGGAAATCTAAAAGTTAAATCCATTTCTCAGATAAATACTCTGGTTAAGACCTCAGGCAAAAATCATTGGCACACAGGCCCTCGGGTCACCTCGGGAGCCGTTTTCTCAGGAAATCATCTGACAAGCAGACAACATGATGTTGGATTCCACACATGTTTTAAATCCTGAATATGTTCTATTGAAATCAGGGAGACGGTACAGGGTTCCGCTTTGCAAACAACCCTTATAAAAATCCCTCTGTCCCCTCGGCCCATCAATCTTGTTAACAATTCAAGACAGTGAGATGGTTTTTATTTAATTATTGATGCATTGATGCTTCGTAGATGATGAATAGCTTGTAGAAGTCTGGTTGTGTTTCAGTCGAGTGGGCGCAGAGATGACCGACTGCTGATGTTGTGGAAAATTTGTTCTGATTTTTAATCTTTTTTTTTTTTTAACTTTGTGTACTGTATGTTGTTTTTGGTGTAGTGGTTGCTTCCCGTGTCCGGGAAGAATTTCTCCCGAGGGAGACAAATAAAGAGTCTTTATTCTTAGATACATGGTGTAGGCATCAAAACCTTGACTCAAAAGTAAATAGAATTATGTATCAAACACAAAATAACTCAAAGCGTCTTGTATAATTTAGCTTTTTTCTAAATACACCCCATGTTTTGAATACTGCTTTGGTCACTCTTGGCTTTCTCTCGATGAGCTTTGTGAGGTCAGTCACCTGAAGTGGTTTTCCAGCTGTCAGTGATACACAAAGACAAACCAGTGAATGAGAAGGTGACTCCAAACATTTGACTGGTAGGGTAATTTTGTGAAGATCACTCTGGTCCACTGACTTTAACTCATCTAGCGATGCTCTTAGGAACGCTGTCCAATTAGAAGACCACTTTCTGGCCAGGCTTTAACTTCCCCGCTTGATGTCTTAAGATCCTGCTGCAATTTCCCTGACAATCTTTCCACACGATGCTACCTATTTTTGTAAAATACACCGTCTTTTTTTTTTTGTTTGTTCACATGTTGTGGTTTTAGACTAATTGCTTCGGAATCGCAAAGTCAGACCGAAGAAGTGATCAGAAAAACCTCCTTCATCCATCAAAGCGTGAGTGACCACTCTTTGTTTTCCTGTTGGGACGGGACAAAGACGTTGGGAAAGGCCACAAAATCTAAAAAAAAGGGCTGGAACATTTTTGATATTCTAGTTCAATACAAAATGCTTAAAATGAAAACAAAAAAAAAAAGGAACAATAAAAGAGAAAAGCTGAAAGGTTGGGCGAGAACAACAGCCTCACCCAACATGACATCACTGAAACTTGTCACACCGGTTCTAGCTGCAGGAAAGTCTTGGTCCACACAGCTGATGTAAACTCCCTGTCCCAATGGGCAATGTTTTATTAGTTTACCCAACAATAAATGCAAATCACACTGCTGCTGCTCCAGTATAAATGACCCCACACCAATGATTAGGGCAGGTCGAGCAGTGCCAAATATTTACACACCTCAAACCTAAATAACTCACCGGGCACAGCCTCTGCTCTGCTCCCTTAAAAAGAGAAATCGCTTATTTTTAATCTAGGCTCCGGGGGTTTTCTGGCATCTTCTGCGGCCGTCGAGGCTTTACTTGGGACGAATAAGTGCCGTGTCAGCACATTTGGCCAGCTTTACACTGAGTCAGAGGGAGCAGAGAAATCTCCCTGTGTGTCTGGACAGCTCGACAAAGGGCTTACAGTGTCCTCAAAAACACAAAGATATATTCTTTCAGAAGCCTAAAATGGCCCGTAGACACACTTAACTGGGAGGAAATTGGTCCCAGAAGGTATAATATGTTTTAAAAGTATTGTAAAAACAACATTTTCCTACCTTGTCGGTAGTCACAGCGCTGCTGGAAGTGGCTGATGAACTTTCTGCCTGTTTCTCCACTCCCAGGATTGTGTCATGGCCAACATGTTTCGGACAACCAGGCAACGCCAAACAGGAAGACGGCGCTAATAAACAACATCAGCAAAGAAGAGCTCGCTGCTTCGCGCAGACGTGCGGCCGGGAGCACAGCGACACCTGCCGGCCGGTTCTGCGAAGCGCAGGGATCTGAGTACAGGACACGTCACACAACCCAGACAAACGAAAAAAGGGAAGAAATAATAGTAATAATGATTTTTAGCTTGATCCATGTGCCAGGAACAAAAAAAGTAGCTTTTAAAGAGTGGATTGTTTACAAAAATATGTCATATGATTGTGTATTTTTTTCTGCCTTCGCCAAAGTGCACCACCTGTTTGTGGCAGTCACTGGCTAAGCGAGGAGAGGGTTGTTTCCTCTTCAGGAAAACCACAGAAATGACAGACACTAGGTCACCCCCGGGTGTTGTAATGGGAGAGAACTGTGTCTCAAAGGGCTCCAAACAGACAGAAACAGAAGAGGAGGAAGGACACAAATGCAGCACAAGCAAGACTCCAACTCTTGGGGAGCTTGAGGAGATTCTACATTCAGCTCCACGCTCGTGCCACCATGTAGATGAGGTGTGGCCGAATCTTTTTCTGGGAGACATGTGAGTATCCGGGGCTGCAGTTTACTATGTCGTATACAATTAAAAAAATTCAATTCAGTTTTATTTATATAGCGTCAATTCACAATACATGTCAACTCAAGGCAGTTCAGAAAGTAAAATTCAATCAAATCATACAGACAAATTGGTCAAAAAAAATTCTTGTCTACGGAAACCCAGTCGATTGCACTGAATCTTGACAAGCAGCATTCACTCCTGCTGAAAGAGGACATCTGCATTGTCGATGTCTTTGCAAGAATCCCTCATCCTGAGTAAGCATGAAGCGACAGTGGAGAGAAAAGTTCCCCTGTAACAGGAAAGAAAGCATCCAGCAGAACCAGAATCAATGTGAATGGTCATCTGCCCCGACCGACTGGGGGCTAGAGAAGAAAGAGCAGAGACACAAAAAAAGCACAGAAGCACACACTGATCTAGGAATCATTTCTATGTTATATGGTAATGGCAGATGATCTGCCTCCCTGGATGGTGTCACAGCTAACAGAATGCCAGACCAGATGAGCCTACTACGAAGAGAAAAAAGACAGAGAGAGCATAAAGTAAAAAGTTTATATAAAAAGAAACAATGCAAATTGGAGAACAATATAGGAGAACTCAGCAGAGTGAGAGAAATAGATCCCAATGTGCTCCAGCAACCTAAGTGCTTCTAACTATAAGCTTGTCGCGTAATCAGAGCTCTGATATATGATGGAGCTTGATTATTAAGGGCTTTATACGTGAGAAGCAGAATTTTAAATAATATTTTTGATTTAACAGGAAGCCAATGAAGGGAAGCTAAAATTGGAGAAATATGATGAATTTTCATCAGAACTCTTGCTGCTGCATTTTGGATCACCTGAAGGCTTTGAACTGCATTTTGTGGACTTCCTGATAGTAAAGCATTACAATAGTCCAGCCTTGAAGTAACAAATGCATGGACTAGTTTTTCAACATCACCCCTGGACAGAATGTTTCTAATTATGGCAATATTCCTGAGGTGAAAAAAGGAAACTCTGGAAACCTGTTTAATATGGGATTTAAACCAGCCTAAATCTTTCCCACTAATCCCTACAGTATGTTAAGGTTTTTCAAAGAGAATATTGTGACCAGCTTTATCAAATACAGCACTGAGATCTAACAGGACAAGTCCATTATCTGAGGCCATGAAAATATCATTAGTGACCTTCGGTGCTATGATGAGCTCTGAAGCCTGACTGAAACTCTTCAAATAGGTCATTACTTTGTAAATGTTCACATACTTGATTAGCAACTATTTTCTCAAGAATTTTAGATAGGAAAAGAAGATTAGATATAAGTCTATAACTTATTGAGTCATCTTGATCAAGAGAGGGTTTCTTACGTAAAGGTGTAATAACAGCTACTTTAAAAGCCTGTGGTACATATCCATTTACTAAAGAGATATTAATCATGTCTAAAATGGGGGCATTGATCAAAGGGAACACTTCCTTAAATAACTTGGTTGGGAGTGGATCTAACGTACAGGTTGAAGGTTTAGATGAAGCAAAAAGTTTAGATAGCTCAGAAAGCTCTACTGCTTCTAAAAAGTTCAAACACCGATCAGATTTTAAAGAATCCTCCAATGCTGCATCATTTACTGAGGACGAGGTAATCATGTTTGGGAGGATGCCAAAGATTTTATTTTTAATAGAATCAATTTTATTTATGAAGACTCCCATGAAGTCATTGCTGCTGAAAGATAAGGGGATGGATCAACAGAGCTATGACTCTGGGTAAGTTTGGCAACTGTACTAAAGAGAAACCTAGGATTGTTTTTATTCTCCTCTACTAATGATGAAAAATATGATGCTCTAACTCTGCAAAGGGTCTTTTAATACAACAGTAGATTATTTTTCCAGATTAGGTAGGATTCCTCTAGATGTGTAGAGCACCATTTTCTCTCCATTTTCCTAACATTGTGCTTCAAGGAACGCAGCTCTGAATTAAACCAGTGAGCCAGCTTCCTGTGAACAATCACCTTCTTTTTCAAGGGAGCTACGTTGTCTAATGCAAAATGCAATGAAGAAGTAACACCATCAATAAAAGCATCAATTTGTGAAGGGGAAGAAATAACATCGCTGCCATCTGCTGGACATTTCTATGATACTGAGGAAGTTAAAACGGGTGACAGACTCTTTAAAATCCACTTAAAATATGGATGTAATAAGGGGTATGAATAGTTTTGCACAGGACTGTTTTATGCTTGTTAAAGCTATCTTACAACCATTCCAGGTTTATGTCTCATGACAAGTTCGGACTCTGGCAGCTGGGCATCACTCATGTGCTGAACGCCTCCCACGGAAAGCTCTGCTGCAAAGGCAGCGATGATTTCTATGGAACCACTGTGAAATATCACGGAGTCCCCGCCAATGACCTGCCAACGTTTGACCTCTCGCCTTTTTTTTACCCTGCAGCAGAGTTTATTCACCTGGCTTTGTTATCTGGAGGTAAAGCCGGCACGTTCTTAGAAATGAAAACAGTGAGATAATTGAAGTTAGATAATTCTTTTTTTTTTTTTTTAGGGAGGATTTTTGTACACTGTGCAGTGGGAGTGAGCCGGTCGGCCGCGCTGGTTTTGGCCTACCTCATGATCCACCATCGCCTCAGTCTCCTGTCTTCTATACACTGTGTGCAACAGCGCCGTTGGATTTTCCCCAATAGAGGATTTATACGACAACTTATAGACCTGGAGGAAACGCTGCGTGTGGAAAGACAAAACAAGCTTAAATGAGCAGCTTATTTACCAGCTTGTTATGTAGTCATTGTTTTTTGTTGATGAGTTGGGCCAAACACAGGCCATTGTTAACCGGATCTTTAGTAGATCAAAAATTTAGAATTACAACAAACAACAGGAAATATGGAGCAAAAACCATAAATATGGATCAAATTGTTGAGGCATGTGTGAGAACCAAAGGATCTGACTAAGGAGTGACTGAACAGAGAGGCCTAAATGCAGGAGAAGGTGATTACTGAAATAAGTAACAGGGGAGTCTAATCACTGGGAGAGAAAGAGCTGAAGGAGAGACAGTGAAAATGAGCAGGTGCCTTGGCAACAAGGGGAAGCACATATCTAGAAATAACCTCTGAACAGAACATTACCACCAAGAACATCAACAATAAAACATAAACTCAGTGCTATCTAAAGTCCCACAGATCTTTCCAGTCGGATCACTTTCTGCATTTGTGAACTACACTGCTCAGCTCTTCAGCCCCCCCTCCCCACCCCCTCCTCTTCCCAATCTCATCTGATTTGACCCTAGTGCTGAAAGAGTGAGAGAAAGAGAGACAATCACACGCGAACAGACCGATCAATCCACCAGCGACACTAAATAACTCGAACGTCCTGCCAGAGAGAACACGCTGAAAACACCAGGCTAATTTTGTAGCGGGGCTAAGCGCCACCCAATAAATCAACCAGCTGCTCATGCCTCTCACCGAGCTGATGAAGGGGCGGTGGGCTGGGGAAGCAAGGGGCAGAGCGGGCGCCTGCTTAGAGTCGGACTCCTGTGCACAGGAAGAATGTCGAGGAACGGCCAGCGACAGAACCTGGTGGCCATTAAGGAACTTGAGCTCATCTTGGACTCCTGCACACTGGAGCTCACCCCTGTGGATGAAGTCTGGCCCAACTTGTGCATAGGAAATGTGTGAGTGTACTGTGTTTAACTACAGAAACAAATTATTAAGCAGTTCATTTCAACTTTTGGCATTTTTTTATTGTCTAATATAGTGTGGAACCTTAACTAATCTGGCATTTAGAAAGTTTTATAATGTATAGCTCTTGTCAAATAAAATAAGCAATTTATGATACCAGCTATGATCAGTTATTTTAAGGCAAATCAGCTATTATAAAGAGTTAATTTAACAGCTTTAACCTCTTAAAAATGTATGTGCTATGTTATATTCTCAGTAGATAATATTTATTGAGTACTTATATTTGTATATTTCTGTCCTTCTGAATTTATGTTTATATAGTATAATTAGATAATTCTGTTTTATGTGTGTCCTCTTTGGGATCCATAGGGCTGTTGCACAGAACAAAAACAAATTACATAAGCTCAGCATCACTCATGTCCTGAACGCAGCACACTCCAAGCAGGGCAGCATCGGTGACCAGAGCTTTTATGGGGACGCTTGTGTTTACTTTGGCATCCCAGCGGAAGACTCAGACCGCTTTGACCTCAGCCAATACTTCAAATCTGCTGCCGACTTCATTCATAAAGGCCTGAAGAGCAAAGATGGTATACCCCTTTCAACATCTTTTATAGATTAAATTAAAATTTTATTTTTTTAGTAATTTTCCCTCGTTTTTCACCCCCCCATCCTTCTCTACAGGAAAAGTGTTGGTTCACTGCATCATGGGTGTGAGTCGTTCGGCCACTTTGGTCCTGGCCTACCTGATGCTGAGGCATCGTTTCTCTCTAAGAGATGCTCTCAGACATGTTGTCAAAAAGCGGGCCATTTATCCCAACCGGAACTTCCTGGCGCTCCTCCTACAGCTGGATGAAGAGCTGAGCCGAAAAAGGACGCTGTGTCCTATTCTCTGACACTATTCTCTCTGTTTCATTGGCCCTCGGTTGTTTTCATGACCTCAGCATGTGTTGCACTCCGATTAAATCACTTTAGGCAGTGGCTGTAAATAGCACATTTGTGTAAACTAAAATAAGACATTTGAAGTCTCTATATTTGTTTTTCTTTCCATCATCTCATGAATCTGTAATCTGTAATTTTGATTTCCAGGTCCAGCAACATGATGTTATGTAATAACAGTTAGTGACGATTAACCCAGATCTTTTTTTTTTTTATCAATTTCTACATGACGTTTGTTAGCTGGACTCACATGGATGCTGAAAACTACTGATTAATCAATCAATTAATTAATTTCCATGTGCTCTACTTTACATCTTGGACCAAATAGATAAAACGTTGCCCCAATGTACGAACGCTGAACGTCTTTCCTGTGTTGTTATTGTTTGTTTCTCAGTTATAAAGTTGTGTGTTTGTGCTTTGATGCAACAAAACGTCTTCGGATGAATCCCAATGTCCCAATAAACAAATAATAACTTTTGTTTTCAATTCTGAGTTTAATTTAGTTTATTATATCATGATTGTTTTAGGGGCCGCATGGTGGGGAAAGGACTGCTTCCATGAAGCAAGACAGTTCTGGGTTCAAATCCCGGCTAAGTTAGTTGGTTTCTCTAAATTGCTCCTCGGTGTTAAAGGTATACTATGCAACCGGGGTTGATTTTCCAGCGAGGCTCCCCCCAGAGGGCGAAAGTAAAAGTGCACTGTCGTAAAGATGCTCAGCTGTTCTGGTTTCTCCATCAAGCCAGGCGCGGTTGTTTTGAGCTTAGCAGACAGGCGAACGCAACGAAAAGTCGAAAAAACGGCAGTACAAACAATGACTAACACAGTGAAAGTATGAACATGCACACAGAGAGAGAGAAAACATTCCAATGTTACTTACAATTGCATCAGCAGAAACGCGAGGTCCGCGTCAGCCTTGCAGCCTTCTTTTTCTTTCAGTTCTCGCCATTCGGAAAAAGCTTGCCCGATGTTCACCCGTGTACAACTCCTCTCTCTGCCCAGAGCCCTTTTCCTCTTTCCTCTTCCTCTTGCCTGCTCCGACATGGGCACCGATTGTGTGTTTCTTTCTCTTAGTTCTGATGGCAAAGCTGGTGCAATTAAGCATCTAAAAAAACATGTTAAAGACCTTGCTGTCAAGTAAAAGCCCCTCAACAACAATTTGAGCCTTTTATTGAATTTATTACTAGATGGGTGTAACAAAAATTACCCAGCATTTTTGGGTGTAGCACTATCATGCCTGACAGTTAGTGAGAAAGACCCAAATGCAAACAGGAGGGCGACAAACAACACGATGAGGTGAATTTTAATGGAAACCAGGGGAATAAACTAACAGATGCAGCTGGAGACACAAAGGAGAAAAAGCACTTAAACAAAAGGAATGATAAAGGAACCGAGAGATAAATACAAAATCCAGGAATAACTCAAAACACGAGAACTAAAACACAGGACAAAATAAAAACTGAACTAAATCATACAAAGTGAGGTAATGTTGAACGGTCCACCCAAAGACTCGACCTCAAACATAACAAAACTTCATAAATGACTATGTGCAAAACCAGGTGATGCAAGAAAATCAAACAATCTAATTGAATTGAACTATGCCAATTCTGATAAGAAAACAGGGCAAATATGTAGCCAAGATTATCTAAGGTGTCCATTTATGGCTACAAAATTCATGTTTCAGTGGTTCAATTTATAAATCAGTTAATCATAATTATAGTCCTTTGTGGATTAGAGAAAATCCACAATAGGTTCAAACTTGCAAGCAATTGTATTGAAAATGCATTAATTGCTGTGTAATCTTTACAGCCTGGGAAAAAAAGCTAAATTAACTTATTAAAAGGACAATATTGACATGGGATTCAATTATATGATGAATTTATGAAATTCTCATTGGAACTGCATGCAACACCATGCAAGAAGAAGGAAAGTACAACATAATTATGAGAAAAAAATTTACATTTATATTCACACCGGGTTACATCAAAGAAAATAAAGAGGTATGTCATGTTTCTGTTTTGCTTTCTTGGTCTTCCATGTCTCTTTTCCGTCTCAGCTTGTCCTCCTGCAGCGTGATGTCCAGCGCTCTGAGCTGTTTCAGGAAGCCGTGATTAGGCAGGATGCAGCGGTGCTGCCGCACATGCTCAATGGCTTCCACTACAGTTAAGCCGTGCTTCATCATCAGGTACGCCAAGACCAGAGTGGCTGACCTGCTGCGACCCATCACGCAGTGAACCAGCACCTTATCTGTAAAAGAAAAAAGAAAAAAAAACAGGTGGACTCGTCAGACCAAAAGAACAAAGCACAAGCACTTTCCTCAGAGGCAGCAGATATGTGGTCAGTTCTGTAGAGCAAAGACCTTGGACGATCTGCTTCTTCTCCAGAACTCACTCTGTGGGCGGCTCAGGGCCTCATGGATAAACTCTGCCGCCAGGAAGAAGTACTGGGAGATGTTGAAGGTGGGTTTGTCGTCAGCTTCCACACCAAGGTACTGGATGTCCAGGTCGCTGTAGTAATTAGCTCCAGTCAGCACATTGTTCCACTTTCCTTCTGCTGCATTCAGGACATGAGTGACACCCAGATCCCTGAGCCCAGGCCGCTCAAGAGCCGTTTTCCTGCGTTCGTGCAACACGTTCATCAAGTAGCAAGCTGCGCACTCTGGATTTAGATTCATACAGACAAAACAGAGATAACTCACTCATCCCCGATGTAAATCCTTGGCCAGACCTGATTGACATGGGTATATTGAGCTGTGGTGCCAGTCCAGAAGAGCTGCTCCAGGTCCAATGTTCCAGGTGTGACGTAATCACTGTCAGGGTCTACCTGCACTGCTGCATATGGATTCCTCCTCTTGGATTTCACCACGCAGGAGCTCATTGTTCATCTGTTATTCCCTAAAAACGCCCCAAAAAACCCACATCCCTGTGGAAAAAAAGGATGCATGTTAAAAGGACAGAGGGTGCTACATTTAAAATATCAAAACAAGACGGAATTTAAATTGTATTTAAACATCCAAAAGGAGCAACACGAAATGCCCAGACATCGCTGATCTTTTGTCTGCCTCAGCAATGGCCTGGTACCTGAATGACAGCAGATTTTTAAGGGTTTTGAGTTTGATCAATTTACAATATATTCTTTGCACATCCTTTCTACACAATTTTTTAAAAAGTATTTTTTTTTATTTACACCAAAAGTTGTGAAGCGAATAGATAAATGGTTTTCAGCTCTGTTACAAATGAAATTCTAAAAAGTTGGCTTGTGTTTTCGTTCAGCCCTCTGTAGCCCTCACTCAGATACTCCTGCATAAAATTCAGTCCGTCCAACTGCCAGATAATTAACAACATGTCAACATGTGTGTAATATAATTTTAAGATTTAAGATTTATTTATTTTCACAAATCAAAATAGAAGCTCAGAATACACATATAAAATAAGAAATGTGATGGAGTGTGACAGAAACCCCTTAGGGCTTATACCAAAGGCCACACCCCTAAAACAACAAAACATCAGGCAGCTAACATTAATTTCACTCGAGACAGAAAACAAAAAATAAATGTACAGTGCAACATTATTTTTTTACATTTTAGCTTTCAGATTTCAGGGAGTCAACATTTGTAAAATAATACATCACTGTCTTTTTTGGATAACAGTATTTTTTTCAAAGACTTTCTACCATTTATGAAGAATCCAAATATTTTCCATATTCATTCCATAGTTTTGCACCATGATGCCAAAAAGAAAATTGCACTTGAGTTTTAGTACTTAATGGTAAATGAAAGAGACAAAGCTTGTGTAGTATTATAAGAATGCACATATACATCTAGCTCTTCTGTAAAGGGCTTGGATGGTTTTTTATAGAGAACATTAGTGAACAAACAGCTTCATAAAGGAACATGGCAGACAAGTCTGGTTTTACAGAAGTTCAACGCAGTTAGGGTCTAGAGCGATATGTCATGCTTTGAACATCTCACAGACCTCTGTTGAAATCATGATCTGAAAGGGAAACAAATATGGCATACCTACAAATCAATACATAATTGCCTGTTAAACTAGATTAAACCGAGAAAGCAGCCAAGAGGCTCACGGTATCTCTGGGGGAGCTGCAGAGATTCAAAGCTGCGGCCGGACCACCTGTTGGTGGCAGATTCATAGTGTAGAGACAGAAACGCTGGTAGGGATTGATGGGAAGCTGGATGGAGCTTAATACAAGGTGATCCTGACCCCAGGGTGGGGATTCACCTTCTGAGGGTCGAGCAATACCCTTAAGCATAGATCCCAAGCTCGAGAGATGGAAAATGGTTTAAATCACAATGCTTCCTGCTCCTATGGGCCCACTTTAGATGGTCCTGTTACCTCCTCAGCGTGCCATTAAGGATCAACAGCAGGGAAACACCTAAAACATGTAGGACAGCAGGCCCTGAAGACCAGGTTTGAGGAGCACTGGTTTAGATCAAAGCATATTCATGTGTTAGAATGGCTCAGGCAAAGTCCACAGTTAAATCCAACTAAGAATCAACAGCAAGATTGAAACTTGCTCGCAGAAACATACAAAAAGACGTGCAACTGTAATCACTGCAAAAAAAGTGGTTTTATGAAGTGTGGACTCAGGGGTCTGAATACAAATTCACATTACATTTCTTTATGTTGGGTATCATCATCCTTCATTTTCGCTTCACTTTGCATCAAGGAAAGCTTAAATTCATGCACATAGATTACTCAGATGTATTAAATATATTCAAAGGCAAATGAGAAATACTCACCTTATTTAAATCTGTTGCTAAGCAGGAAGCAGAACCCCTTTCCTTAATGAACATGTGTAAACCGGCTCTGAGTATCAACAAAGATCTCCCTAAACAGAAAAACTACAGACGGACTGGTGACCACTCCCCGAGCCTGTTTAACATTATATTTTTAGACAGCTGGGCTATAAAACCTGAGCTGGACAACATGACACACGTACACACGCACACACGCACACACACACACATGCGCACACGCACGCACACACAATGCATACTTATTTTTTTTAGTTCTTTTGACTGTTCAAGCTTTTTAATTGGGCACAATCTTTGAATCAGCAGGGTGATGAAGCACAGTCAGGATCTTTTTAAGTTAAGCGGTAGATTATTTTTTTTCAAAGTCAAGAATCTGTGTCCAGGTGTGGATCTATAGCTGTGTGAAAAAGTGTTTTCTCCCTTCCTGGTTTCTTGTGTTTTTGCATGTTTGTCACACTTAAGTGTTTCAGAACGTCAAACAAACTTAAACATTAGTTAACAAAGATAACACAAGCAAACACCAAATGCAGCTCTTAAATGAAGGTTTTTATTATTAAAGGGAAAACAAATCCAAACTTACATGACCCTGTGTGGAAAAAATTATTATCAGGAGTGGCAAAATTACCATAAGAGCACAGCGACAACTCATCCAAGAGGTCACAAAAGAGCCGCAACAACATCCGGCAAAAATGGCCAGCAAGTTAGCGGTCCAAGACAAAACCACTGCTTGGCAAAAGCAACATTAACGCTCATCTCAATTTTGCAAGAACATATCTTAATGATTCTCAAGACTTTTGCGGAAATATTGAACGTATAAATATTGAAAGTTGAACTGAGAGGCAAAAAAATTACTGTTCCCCCAATTTCCAAAAACTTTTACTTGAATTCTTGTGCACGCCAGCATCTTCAGTGTTTTCAAAGGCTGGAGAAGTAAATGGTAAAAAAAAAAAAGACAAATAAGAATCGATTTAAACTAAAAAGGGACGAAAACTCTTATTTCTGAATAAAATCTACCATTTTGCACATCATTAAACAAGTTTCTCAATCATATCCAGCGTCCTCTTCCAAGTTCCACTAGTACTTTCGCTCCTATCTGCTTAAGCCCATGCCATTTCACTAAAGTGAAAGGAAAACATACCAGCCTGCCCTATTAGATTGTGCTTTTCTTAGAAAAATTACACATGGAAAAATATTTTATTATACATGTGATAATCATATAAGAGAAATGAATGGTTATTACTTATTAACAATCATTTCCAAGGGCCCTAAATGATACATATGCATGCAAGCATTTCAGATTATATTGCTTATTTTCCATCAATTTCACATTTTGTCAATAAAAGCTCTGCCCAATCCTCTCAAATTTCGGCTCCTGCAATTTATTCCCCTCAAAACGATTGCTTGTTACAATTTTAATAATTTTTAGAACCCGTAGCGTCTCAACGCTCCCGTTTTGGATGCTTGTAACCAGCGGACTCAAACCCTTAAGTGCACTTCCACCAGGTGCACACTTCACAGAAGTGCTTAGGGTTTAGTGTGAGTATTGGGACAGGGCAAATGTCTTATGAGGCTTTATCTCACCATTGATAGATATCAGGAAGGGGGCAAACCCTTTTTCACACCGCTGAATAAGCATTACTGACAGTTGTTCCTGGAGAAAAGCGTTGAGCGTCTGGTAGTTATATCTTTGCAAACATTAGAAAAACAGGGATAGCCCTCAAAACCAGTTTGTCGAAGGAGATTACAGTGAAAATGTGTTATGGAGAAAGAGCTTTTTCTTCTTTATTGATGTCCTCAGTGATCTGTCTGCTCTTGGTACGAAGGCTCAGCTCCAGCTGTCTAAGCTGCTCCAGAAATCCAGAGTTCGGTCCAATGTCTCGGCACAGACGCACAGCAGTGATGGCCTCCACTAACGTCAGGCCCTGGTGGATCATCAGGTAGGCCAGAACCAACGCGCCAGAGCGGCTCACACCCATGGCGCAGTGAACAAGAACCTTTCTTGAAAAATACTGTATACTCAGTTACACCAAGAATACACATTCACTGCTTTCAATCACATTTTATCAGGTTCATGTTTGTGTCTGGTGAACCATTTTTTGTAATGATTTTTTTTTATTGCTAATCTTGCTGAAGTGACTTGTTTTATGGTTGAGGTTACCAAATGTTTACCTAAAATATCCTGATATTTAAAAGAGTTCATCATGTCATGCTCTTTGATCAAGTACCTTAGCACTACATCAGATCCACCTGGAGTTATCATGATGTCATGCTTTTATAAAGTAATAAAGTAACCTTTATTCATAGAGCACTTAACACACAACGTCCCCTCAAACTCAGGAGCCAGGGAGAAGGAGAAATCACACACAAGAGCAATGTGGTTATCCCAACTAGACTTTCCTAAAAGCCGAGAGAAAACCCAAACAGGACTCCAGCCAGAACCCAGCAGTCATCCCCCAATGTTGCGGGAGTTTCAGAGGAACTGAGAGATTTATTTTCTAAACACGATGTCCCATTGGCTTTCAAACCACACAACTGTCATGATTTAGCTTTTTTTATTTTGTTTTGGACTTTCCTGGAAAGCTTTTTCTTAATCAGCCTTCACCTCTAAGCCATCATCCAATCAGCTCAGTCTCCCTCCAGCCACCACTCTGCTCTAGATCAGCTCCACCTGTTGCTGCTAATTACAGTCAACTTAGCTTACCTGTTCACCCGTCCACATGTACCTGCCTCAGCCATCTCATCCCTGCCAGAACGTCTCGTCTTGTCTAGTGAGGTGTCACTTGTGTCACTAGGAATGACACAAGTCACAATCACAACTCTTCAATTAAATACAGATTAAGTTGCCCATTTAAAAAAAAAAAAAAGGCCCTGTCTTTTACTAAGTGGGAAATTTTATTCCAAAATGTAGCTCCCTGTATCGGACTGAAAACTGACCTCTGCTGGACTGATACCTAGGAGGATGGAGCAATGAACTCTTGCAAGTTGAATAAGAATGAATGGAAAAATTTGACTTGAAATAAGTAATGAAATGCATTGGTATATTCCCTTGAGTTTCATAAATCTTGTAAAAAAAAACCTGCAAACCTGAAAAATTTTAATGTTATAAATGACCAGAATCGGTAGCTCCTGAAATAGAGCTGCAATTCTTTAAAAAAGCGTTTCCAAATGATCCGATTTTTTTGTTGTAGACTTGCAGGAAAAGTACTTCCACAAACTATACTGTTAAGATAAATAAGGGTACATCGTTCAAACCATAATAAAGTGTAATCAAACAGTCAGCAATAGTGTGAGGAATTACCCTCTTTTTTTTATACAAATAGATTATGTATTTTCCTAACAAATCCAATGATCTTTCCACCTTAAGCTCACATCAACAATGACTCTGAGAAATGTTATCAATTATACCTGCCGTATCTCTGTGCCATCAATAAACACTTTTGAACCTTTCCTAAAATTACATCTTATTTCTTTAGATTTAAAGATGATTTATAACAAAAAAGACTGATTTGATATTAAATGTAATGGCAGTACATTTAGACATGTTTTTGCTGTTTATTTCTCTGATTTGACTTTTTTGTGTGTGTGTGAATTGTCTCAGGCATTGTCTCACTGACCGTTTTCCTTCAGACCGCTGTCTATGAACTGTGCAGCAGAGCTGAAAAAAGGCCGGAGGTCAAACTCCGGATGGTCTGGAGCTTCGACACCGTGGTACACCACTTCAGTGTCGGTGTAAAATCTCGGACCAGTGTTGATCCGGTGTTGGCCCGCGGCGGCATTCAGCACATGAGTCACACCCAGAGAGGACAGTCTGGCTTTATCTCGAGCAACAGACCTACAGACACAAGCCACATTCAAAGAGACTCACACTATATCTTTTTTACCACATTGTGGGATGTAACAAAAAGACTCGTCTACTCACTCGTCTCCTACGTAGAGTTTTGGCCACACTTGGTCGACAGACCCCACGGGCTTCCTGTTGGTCCAGAGAATTTCCCTCACTTCTGTCAGAGATGGGCTTTCTCCTTGCACGGCTAAATGACCTCTGGAGCGATACAGATGTGTGTCTTTCTTGGTGCCGCATTGGGTTGTTCGTAATGATTTCTTGATTTGTGTTTGAGTGCGACTTTACAAAGCCTGAGCCTGTCTTTTTCTTCTCCTCTCCCGCTCCAGGCTGATGTCGAGGCCACGCAGCTGCATCAGGAAGCCCGGGTTGGGGCAGATGTCTCTGTGCTGCCTCACAGCAGCCACGGCCTCCTGCAGCCGGAGGCCCTCAGCAATCATCAGGAAGGCCAACACTAGGGTCGCAGAGCGGCTCACACCCATCAGACAGTGTACAAACACCCTTCCTGGGACACAAATGTTACTTATTACCATTAACCTGCATATACAAACATACAGTGGGTCTACAAAGTGTACACAGCTGCATATAAGGAGGTTTTTGTAGTGTTATCCTGACTGATACCTTTGTTCTGCAGACTATGGGTTTGTGGCTAAAGGATGCAAATAAGCAACATGTAAAAAAAAAAAAATCCTACTAGGAAAACAGTGCTTTAACAAAGTATTAGTTTAACCTGGCTGCACACTGATGTTTAGATGTATCCCCCTAATCGATTTTATTGCCATTTTATACACATGGTTCAAAGAAACTAATAGCTAATCTTGATCCTAAATGACTGTGTACAGGTCATAAATGTGCGGCAGCCTAGAGGAGCAGCAATCATTAACAAGCGACATTAAAACGCAAGCTGGGTTTTACACACTGTGCAGCTTCCAGCGCGCTGACTTGCCTCCCATGGCCAGTGCGGCTCTGATGTATCGCGCTGTTGGATAGAAGTAAGGGCTGAGGATGAAATCTGTGGCGTCATCGGCCTCCACTCCGTAGTAATCCACGGCCATGTCTCTGTAGAAGCGTGGCCCCGTGCTGACATGAAAGCAGGGAGCGTCGCTGGGGTTCGGGGGACCGTGAGCTGCGTTCACAACGTGCGTAATGCCCAGGCTGTGGAGAGCCCCTTTGTCGCGAGCAGCCACCCTGAAACACAACCACGGGTTCACTTTCTGCAGCGAGGATGCATGACGTTACTGTGTAGGCGAGCATGCATCCGTCCACCTACTGGTTGCCTATGTAAACATTTGGCCAGACTTGATTGACGTGACCAGTTGGTCGTCTGTCTGCCAGCAAGAACGCCTGCAGCTCGGAGACGGAGGGAGGCTCATACGGGGGATCCCTGAGAGACATACTGTACAGACGCAAACACAACGAGGACTGTCTTTAAGTACATTCTGTACAAGTCAGTGTGTGGCGAACTCAGCCAGAGATGACAAAAACCTCCCCAGTCACATGTGTTTCCAATATAAATCCCTCGTGCTTACCTCGGTAAACAGCACTTAAAAGGTTTCTCCTTCAGTGTTCGCTCCCACTTCTAGCAGCTTTGTTCCTTTAATAACTCTGTAATCACACACTCACCGATGACGCAACACTAAAACGCGTTACAACTGGACGTCCGAGTTCTCAGTCAGCTTTCAGCTTTGTAGAGCTTTGAAGTTTGACATCAGCTTGTGCATTTTCGCGTCAGTGTCATACAACCACACCTGTCAATCAGCTCCTCTAAGAGAGCAAAGAGGATTACTTACCATATTAAATCTCTAAATTATGTGCTTCTGTGTTCAGCTGCATGTCGTTTCTGTCCTTCGACCCCAGTTAGTCGCTCATACAGAGTCTGGTTCTGCTCGAGGTTTCTCCCCGTTACAAATGAGTGGTTCCTTTCCACTGTCGCCACGATCTTGCTTAGGAGGAAGGATTGCTGCAAATTCAATGACTCGATCCTGTCATCTGGTTACAGTCTTTGGCCGTTGTATTATAATTTGGATTAAACTGGGCCATGTGTTACTTTGATCTGATTATACGATTGTCTTGGAGTGATTCTGAACCTTTTAATCGGACATGAGCTGGACCTGGTTGTCTTATAATGTCCCTCAGGAAGGCCTTTGCTGTGAATTTAACCTATATTTGAACAAATTTGAATTGAACTGAATTTAGGAAAAGTCAGAATGCATCCATGGCCTGAGTTAAATAAAAGTAAAAAAAAAAAAAAGTATTTTCTTTGTGAAAGTTATGGGGAAAAGTATTTGCTCCCTTGCAGGGTTTCTTTTCTTTTTTTTTACTTGCTTTGTTGTCACACTTATATGATTCAAATAATTGAATTGAATGTCAGACAAAAGTAACCTGAGTAAACACACAAAGAAAACAGGTTTTATCAAGAGAAAGGTTTTCCAAACCAACCTGCCACAATGTAAAAAATGTTATTTCCCCTACACCTAATGACTTTGAGCCATGTTTAGCAGCAACTTCCTTTATGCCTTTGCATTGACAACCCATGAGACTTTAACAACACTGCGGAGGAATCTTGGTCCACTGACTTTTGCAGAAATGCTTTAATTCAACCACGCTAACCAGTTAAACATCTTGTCCCGGTATTTCAATAGGATTTAAGACCAGACCACGACTTGCATTACCAAACAAAAGTTTGGACTCACCTTCTCGTTCAATGATCTCCTTTGAGGCAGTTGGCAAACCACTTTGGGTGGCTAACCTCTCGAAGGCCAAGAGAGGCCAAGGCAGTAATAAAAACAAGTGGGGGAATTTAGAAAAAGCTAAAGCAGACAAGATGTTTTGAGTTATTTCATGATTTTGTTTTTGATACATAATTCTATATACTTTTGAGACATAGTGTTGTTGTCTCCACTGTGTATCTGCGATGCAGAAAGTCGTAAAAATTAGGAAAATCTATCGAGTGACAAAGGTGAGCCCAAACCTTTGACTGGTAGCGTAAGTTTAGAACTAAACCCATACTTGATTTCAAAACCTTCAATTTGTTTTAAAGCCTTTCAGAGAAGGACTTGCTGATGAGCTTTGGATCATCTGCTGCATAATACCGGTTTGGTTGAAGTTGATGCCACAAACTAATGGTCATCCTGCTTTCCTCCTGAGAGCAGAATTCATGTTTACAGCAAGTCATCCAGTTTCTGCAGCAGCAAAGCAGACCCAGACCATCACACTGCCGCCTCCATGTTTAACCGTAGGTATCACGTTTTCCTGGAGGGATGTCAGATCTATGCCAGACACGACGAAATACACGCCTTTCAAAAGGTTCCACTTTTAATTTGTTCGTCCACAGAACATTTTCCCAGAAGTCTTCATTATCATGAACCCACTTTTTTTTTTACCCAAATGTGAGATGGCCTTTTGTGTGCTTCTCAGCCAGCAGTTTCATGGTGGAATTCCCCATCAAAGCCATTTTTGCTCTTCCTCTTTTTTTTCAATCGTTGAATGACGAACACTGACCTCTAGTGAGGCAAGTTGGATGTGTTAAACGTGTCTAGAAGTTTTTGATGATCTGTTGGAGTAATTTTAAGCAGCCAGCCACTCCTGGGCAGGTTCACCAGTGTTTGTAGTATGTTATTGGTGGACAGTGGCTCTGATTGAGATCTTCTGGAGTCCCAAAGCCAAATAAATGGCTTTTCAATCTGTACTTGATCTTCTTTAGATTGGGGCATAAGGTGCGGTTTTTAACCCTACTTCATGTTGTCAGACAGGTTCTGTTCAGGCACTTTCTGGATCCTATAATCAGGCCTGGATGTGGATTGTAATATTGAACTCAGCTTTCCAAGAATCGTGTTATTCAGTTAATTCATGACCTAATAAGCAGTGTGGGTGGGTTATTTTTTTTTTTCATGGATCCAGCTGGTTTTTGATAAGTTTTTTCACTTATCACTTGAATCTTTTTTTAAATGACACTGGTTAATTTTTAAATTAAAGTTTAAGAAGTCCGCCTTGGTTAAAGTTACGTCTTTAGATAAAATAAATTTTTAGCAGTAATGTATATTCGTCTGCTCAGGAGTATTAAAAAATAGCTTAGGGAGGGGCTGACTCTGCTCCAGTACAACACATTCAAATAATCCTATAAAAAAAATAAAAAAAACCCAGAAGTAACTTAAAACCTTAAAAATGGATCAACACATAACCAAAGGGATACATAAAATACTGTTGCTCCTGCAACAAGACTTTTTAGGAAAAAAGATGATTTTTTTCTGCTATCATGGTTTCAGATGTTTCTTGGATGACATTTATTTGTTGACAATGCTGTGCAAAATACAGTTCAATTTTATTTTTTATTTCTTTTTAAGATTACATGATTCTATAAACCTATTGTTAGTTCTTACAGCATTCAGATATTTAATTATGCATTATTGAGTAGTGCTCCAAATATTACCTTATTCAATAAAAAGGTGCTCAGTTTTCTACTCAAAACCCCCGTTAGAAGGATATTAAAACAACTTCAGTCATAAATAAAGAAGAAAAACTTAACAAAAATGAAATTGGCATAATTAATTTTATTATTCACTGTCGAACATCATAGTCTCCCACACTTATGGGCAACTTGAGTGTCAATGAGACCAGGAAGTAAAAGGTCACATAAGGCTTTTGGTGTATCTGGACATACATAAAAAAAAAAAAGCCCATCACATGGATAAACATTTCAAGCAGGCAAGTTTCAAGGCTTTCTGCCATATTCAGAAACCACACACTTATTTTTTTTTTTTTTAGATAATTGAACATTTATCAACTGCGTCAATAATCAAGAGCTGTTCAGCTCGGAAACATCATGACACGACCGAATGTAATTAGACGTTGTTTAAACCTTTTGGCCCCATAATAATCAAAGTTATACCTTGTGTGTGTTTTTTTTCCTGTAAATTTCTTGCCCATTTTATTTTTTGTAGCAGAGGTTTTACCTCCGACGACAGTAGCAAATCACATTGTAAAAGCCATAACTTTTCCATTCCTTGTCCGTCCTGACAGGGTGACTGTTTAAGGAGTTAAATGAACAGACAGCGTTCATTTTAATGCCCACTGAGCTAACGTCCAGGAGCTTTTAAAATGCCCACGTGCCGCAATCTACCAGACGCGGCTGTAGCTTTCAAGTTTGTCTCCATAGAAACATTTTCTGAACTCATCCTGTGCTATACAGCAGGTTTAACAAATCCAGGTTCCCTCTTGTTTTTCTAGTGTTAGGTCAAACAGTTGAGAACATACCCAGAAGTATCCAAATACTGATTATAAAGTCAGTGAAGTTTGCTGACCAACTACTTATCAGGTCAAGTTCCTGTTCCGGAGGCGCCTTACTTATCACAAAAAGAGAATATAATCCTAAACTTATTATAATTTAAATAGTTAAAAAATGTTCATGAATAAATTAATGAGATTAATAATAACACCCTGTGCCCGTGGCGGCATCATGCTGTTCTTCAACAGGAAGAAAAACAGACATCATAAAGCACAAAGTGATCTGAAGACGATCTGTTCTAATATTTGGCTTAAACAAAATTATGTGGTTGTTTTCTTGAGACAGGCGAGAAACTTTTGAGGCCTTAATCTGTCAGATGGAGCGCTGCCTGATTTAAACATCACTTTATAACCAAAAAGGATTAAGTCCAGTAAAGGTTTATGAGTCAGGCTCAGATGTGAGTATCTAATAAATGAAAATATTTAAGTGGTCAGGGATAACTTTAAGAAATTACTTTAATGACAAAGGCTCCAAATCTTTACTAGTGTAGGAACAGAAATAAAAATCTGTTCCAGGCTGTTTGAGCTTTCTCCTTTTAAAGACATTTCGCTTATGCAGACAATTCCAGGAGATACTGAAGACTTGAAACCTAATGTCACCTTTCCGAAATCCTTTATCCTGCTTCATAATCCAGAGCCAGAGCTCTGCTCAGCACATTTACACCCTTTGTAATGACTTAAAAACTAAAAAACTAAAAAAAAAAAAAGAAAAAAAAAAAGGCCCACAGCTCACCTAAAACAGCGCTGACAGTTAAACTGACATGTTTAAACAGGTTGAGCCGGGTGGAAGCTTTAACATCACTAAAAATGTGTGCATTTAAAACAACAACAATACAAATGGCTTCTCAGCTGCTCCGTTTCAGCAGATCCAAAAAAAAAAAAAAAAAAAAAACCCTGTCTTGTTACTGAGGTTTTGCTCTGCAGTCCTTGTTTGTGCTTGTGCTCCGTCGCCCAGAGGGACAGCAACACTGGACTCCAGAGACAAGAGCGCTTGTAACAAAGCCTGAGAGGTGTCTGCGCAGCTGCACGCTGGAGCCGGGACTCGCAGAGGGAAACGCTTTTGCATTTTTTGCATAACTAATAACTTTCAACCAAGTTCCTCGTCAGCTACAAATACAAAACGCCTCCCCCTGTTCTTGGCTGCATGCTCCTCTACTGACCTCTTGAGGACAAAATGGAGACAGGCAAACCCCTCAATAGGCGAGTAAAGACGTGCGGACACTTTAAAAATAACTTTTAAGATTAATTGACCAATTAAAAAAAAAAAAAAAAAAAAGAAGACGTGGGTCCGATTAGTGGAGGCAGTGTGGGTTATGAGGTTTTCAGGCTGAAGGAGAAAAGCTTCTCGGCGTTCCTCATTTGAAGTCCGGCTTCTCTGGGAAGGTGCAGCCTGCTCTTCTGATGATGACGTTGGCAGAGTAGTGTGCTGCCCTCACGCACTGATCCAGAGGTTTCTCCTGGACGAGCCCGGACAGGAAGCCTGCGCCGCCCAGAGGCGACGCCGTTAACATGAATACGTAGAGAAAAAAAAAAAACAAGAGATGGAGGAGTAGAATATGCTGCTTACCTCCGACAAACGCGTCGCCCGCACCATTCGTGTCAACTATGTCCTTCGGGTCAATCTTCAGGACAGGGAATGTCTCAATCTTATCACCTGAGGAGACATAAAATTAGACTGGAAACCTGAAAGTAGAGATTAGACGTGAATAGAAAGGATATCTTACTCAGGGCCATGATAGTTTCATCCTTTCCCTGAGTAAACACAACGATTCTCTGCCTCTTTGCGTTGACTTTGGGTAATGCCTGGGCTTTCTTGGCAATCTCCTTAATGTCTTTAGTCTACAAAAAATAAAGAAAAAGACAACACCACCTTAACTGAACCTGTTGATGGGGGGTATGAATTAGGGCTGAACAATTAATCGCAATTTCAATATAGTCGCAATTTTAAAGAATGCAATTTTCAAATCGCAGAGGTCTGCAATTTTTGGCAATGTAACAATTAATGGATAAGACTTTTGCTGTGGTTAATATATTTAAAGTGGGTTTGGCTCCACATGGAAGGGAAGAGAGTTGCAGCAGTGAGATAATCTTATTTTATTATTTGTTTTAGAGTTTATGTAATCATACTATTTTTCACAGAAACTTTCAGGAATCTCACCATAGCATTAAGTACGATGAAACTGATTAATACATAGACTTGTTTGTTGGTTTCACAAGGATTGGTGTCCAATTCAACAAGCTATTCTCCTAAATAATAATATTCAGATTAATAAAAACTGTTAAATTACTTGTTTTAAATAGTCCTTGTTTACAAACATATTTACCTACAGGCCATTTTTGTAGCTTGTGGTTAATGCAGGGAAAAGTCAAAATTAAAGCGCAATTATGGTTGAAATATGTAGCAGTATAGATTTTTGCCAAAATCGTACAGCCCTAATATGTTTAAAAAGACATGATAAATTAAACTGAAAATAAATAATTACATTAAATCGCAATATTAAGAGTAAAAAAAAAAAAAAAAAACGCAATTAGATTATTTTCCAAAATCGTTCAGCCCTAGTATGAATTACAGGAAATAAGCAGCTCGGCTCCAAAAGAACATCCACTCACCTCAAAGTCCTGCTCTTTAGCAAAAGCACTTGCCTCCTGAATGAGCAAACATATTGCAGAAATAAATCAGCGATCTGTTTTCCATCAAGCATAACAGATGTAGGCTACCGGGGTGTGGAGGCTACCAACCCACCGTCTCGTTGCCGAACAGCACGTCGATGTAAGGCATGACCTGCATGAGGTTGTCCTTGAAGAACTGGCAGATGAAGGGTGCAGAAAGGTTCATGCAAAACAGCTTGTTCTTTTCGGAGGCGTGCTTGGCTACTTTCAGGATGGACTCCAAAGACACAGTCAGGAAGAAGCCCTGGAAAACACAGCGTCATCAAGATAGGCCTGACAGGCAACGTACCAGGCAGGCGATCAGGGCGGCTTTCCTACTAAAAGCCCGATTCACACGGGATTAGTTTAACCTAGGGACCACGTGTGATTTGTAATATTTACGGAGATTGTGTGCGCTTTTAATCCTGTGCAAATTCCCCATGTCAGTACTTTGTTAAGAAAAACTTGCCCTGCGAATTACCTACTACATCTGGCTGAACACAGAGGTCCTGTGATAATACTAATCCAATGCCAATAAGCATCTCTGTGATCCGATACATAAATAGGCAGTATATTATTATTTTTTTTTAAGTTTCCTGGTCACATTTTTATTTGCGTTTGGTAAGAAAATGGAGGCTGCATTGAAGTGTTTAGAAAACCCCGGGTCCTGGGCAATGAGACCCCTCCTGGAAAACAAGCCCAGTAAGCAACCCACCACACAGTAACACAGAGCCCCGTTCTATACTGCATAAATGCATTTAGTGCTGAATTTCTACCCACCGCGACTTTTCCTGTTCGTAAACCTGTCGAGGTGAGGTTGGCACGTATTACGTACGGGGACAGACATTAACCGGCTCGCGCTGTCTGCAAAATGTAACGACAGCGCGAGGTCTAGCCCTTGTTGCGCAGTGTAACAAGACAGGAGAAGGGGGTTCTGTTAGAGGAAAAAGATGAGCCCAAATGAGCGACTGCACGTTAAAAAATGGGCCAAAAAAAACCACGATTAATGACATCTACCGGCGACTTTAGAAAAAAAAGAGAGCCCAGAGAGTGTTGGGTGCACATAAATTTCAGCAAATCTCAGGCTTTGGTAATCCCGTGCGAATGCGCCACACGAAAAGCTGAAGTGGGGGGGGGGGGGTCACTTATCTATTACACCAAGTCCACAGATGATGCTTATCCTGTGTGAATAGGACTTAAGATGGAGACTCTATTCCTGCTGATCTTAATCATGCAATTGTTCAATTAAGCCATTAAAATAAATGTGATTAAAATAAAGAAATTTAAAAAAAGTATGTTTTGTTGAAAAGGAAAAGCACCAAAAACTGAAAGCGTGGTTTAAAATATCTTATTAATCCACTGACCCACCTCCTCTCTGTTTAGCTCCACCCTTAGTTCAGCTATAACTTTGTTATAATTGAACTCTGGGAGTTCAGCGTCACCCTCTCTCACTTTAACTCCTTCTATTCTTGCATGTTTAGGCTCCTCTCTCTCAGTTCAGTCCCACCTCATTACTTTGGCTCCATCCCCCCCCATTGAGGTGCGGGAACCTTTTCAGGAACCAGGGCGGTTTACTGGTGTAGGACCAAAATCAGCCAAAAGCGAATCTACAACCAAAATGGCGGCGATATGGAGGACGGAACCTGAACTAAAGCTTTGTCACGGATGCTAAACATTTCTCACTAGTTTGAAATCCACAGCCTCTTAAGTCACTCATTCCCCAGTTCATCTTGCTACCCATTAAACGTGTTGTTCCCGTTGGCTTTAAACGCAGACACAGACTGAAGCGGTCCCAGCTGTTCAGCACGGTGGATCATTCACTAGTTTTAGGTTTATGTGGAGCAGACGTTCTGCAGCTTCTCCGTGCGTGTTGTTAATGTTCCTCAAGAGACACGTTTTCCTGGCTTTAATTATTAAAGATATGTGGAGTGTTGCAAACTTCCTCTGAGGTAAATCTGGTTTTAATTCAGTTCCAGTAATCCCAAAGATTTGCTCTTTTTTCCTCTCTCTCTGGGAGTCACGCTCAGGGCTGTTAATTTAAAATCCTCTCTACCTGAACATTTCCACACAGTTCAGATTATTATCTTATTTCAAATTTTTAAGCCTGATTTCATCGTTTTTAGTCTGATTTCACAGTTATGTCTGATTTCACTTTTTTGGTCTGATTTCACTTTTTTGTATGATCTTATTTAAATTTTTTAAGCCTGATTTCACAGTTTTTATGTCTGATTTCACTGTTTTTATGTCTGATTTCTCCATTTTGGTCTGATTTCACTTTTTTTTTTAATCCGATTTCATTTTTTAAGCCTGATTTCACCGTTTTAAGTCTGATTTCACTGTTCTTGGTCTGATTTCACTGTTTTTGGTCTGATTATACTGTTTTTGGTCTGATTTCACTTTTTTTATTATCTTATTTAAATTTTTTAGGCCTGATTTCATAGTTTTTAGTCTGATTTCATAGTTTTTAGTCTGATTTCATAGTTTTTAGTCTGATTTCACTGTTTTTAGTCTGATTTCCCTTTTTTGGTGTGATTTCACTTTAAAATCTGATTTCATTTTTTAAGCCTGATTTCACCGTTTTTAGTCTGATTTCACTGTTTTTATGTCTGATTTCACTGTTTTTATGTCTGATTTCACTGTTTTTATGTCTGATTTCACTGTTTTTATGTCTGATTTCACTTTTTTGGTCTGATTTCACTTTTTTGGTCTGATTTCACTTTTTAGTCTGATTTCACTTTTTAGTCTGATTTCACCGTTTCTAGACTGATTTCACCGTTTTGGTCTGATTTCACTTTTTTTTATCTGATTTCACTCTTTTTAAGCCTGATTTCACCGTTTTTAGTCTGATTCTGTTTTTAAGTCATTCAGGGCTCTGCTGTTGCGGTGGGAGGAGATCTGTGTCTCCAGACTGGAGCAGCAGCTCTCCTACAACAGAAGGAGCTGTTCAGACTCAACGAGGATCTCTGTAAACGGCCCGGCTTTCAGACCCCGCCAGTCGAACTGGCATTAAAGAAAAAAACAATAAACGGCCTCAGTGGATAAGAAGGTTTTTAGGAAGTTAGGTTCCAGAGGAAAAGGGTTCAGGAAGCCACAGTGGAAACGTGCCTTCACTCTCCGTTCAGCTCCACTCATTTAGCTCACCTGTCTTTCAAGCAAAACAGAAACCAATTCTGAAGCTCTAAAAAACACATCTTTGGGTTAATAGAGTGAAATACTCACAGCAATATAGTAGACTTTAGCCTTTTCCACCAGCTCCCAGTTTTCATCCAAGTCTAAATGCTTGTCCTTCTTATAGCAGTTAGCAGCAGCTAGATTAGCGACCAGAGACCTGGGAGGCGGAAACAATACAATTAGACATGTGCTATTAACACACTTTATAACTCTTCCTTTAATCCCCCCACCTGTTATCTCCAGTGATGCAGGCAGCACACGTCCCAGTGGGCTCTTCGTCTTGCTCGTAGTAATGAGCGTCCACGTGGGCCTCCTCCGCCTTCTGCTTGAGGATCTCTCCAAACTTATCTTTGCCGATGCAGCCGAAGAACGTGCCCACGCTATGCGGCTCTTGGATCATCCACTGCGGACCGACGCAGAAGCTTAGCTTAACACCGGCCAATCAGAGTCTTCGCGAAGACGCTAAACATCTGTGGGCGACCCACCTGAGCGATCTTGATGGAGTTCTGCGTGGCTCCTCCGGCGTGATACTCCACTTTGAATTTCTTTACAAGCTCATCAAATCTACACAGAGACGAAAATCTGAGTTTATTCATCCCGCCATTTTCTACTTGATTCGACACTTGTGCATCTAACAGAGCTCCTGCAGCACAGTTTTTCTCCCGTCTGTCGCATCAACAGAGCGCACAGAAACAAGTTTGTTAAGGTTTAGGTTATAAACGTCAAAAGAAAAAAATTGGGATCGGCCCAAATCAGAATTGGCAGATTAGACCTCAAAGAAAAAGGGAAATCGTTATTGACCATTAAAACCGCGATCACTGCATCTCTAGTGCTGGGGCAGATCTTTAAGGTTTCCAACGTGAAGAAGTAAAAAGAGAACTTATGAGGAAAATTATTTGTTTTGGTAATAAATGTATGAATGAAACTTGTTATTTAACAACAGATACTTGTGTATTTCTTCTTATCTTTATGTTTACACAGCTTAGCCCAAAAGTATTAATACCCCCAGGCAGGTCTAGTTTTGAATGAAACTTTAAATTTTACCAACAGATTTCCTCTGATTGGAAAAAAAACATATTAACATTTTGGGATGAGCCAGCCACCGCCCTGATCTGAATCTGATATCAAAGATAAATTATCAAAAAAACACCGAAAGCACCCAGAAAGCTGGTCAGCAATTACAACACGTGTTTGATTGCTGTAATGATCAAAGGTTTACCAGAGATCTTTGGAGTAATTTTTGACATGCCACCTTTAAATAAAATGGGAAGGGGGGGGGGGGGGGGGGGGCGGAGAATACACATTATTTATAAGCCATACTCTTTTTTACATCTTTTTATCGTTTTGGGGATATGCCTCCCTCATTTCCAATCATCAGAAACAAGCTTCGATAGACACAGAGTAAAATCTAATTCGGCCAGGGGTGTGAATAATTTGTCCGGTTGAAGAATTAATGACTGCTAAGAAAAATTTATTGGGATGTAGCAGCACTGTCAGTAATTGAACAAATCTGATTATTGGTTTGCGGGTAAAAAGCGAACACTGAATGAAATCCAGGCGAGTTTTTCGGTCTGGATCGCCTGCCGTTGGCCGCTCTACTCTTCACATCCAATCCGTGCAGTCATTCTCCCCAGCCTGCTTCACATCTGGCCGCTTCCCGGTTTCTCCTGTCTCTTCTACGCACGGAGCAGGGGAGATGGGTTTTACTAAGCGAGTCACGGTGCTGTATGTAACGTGGAGAGCAGATTAACGCCGTGGGCTCTCGTGTCTCAACCCGATCCTTCAAAAGGCGCGCCGGGTTTGTGGATCATGATCGCTCTCAGCGGTACTTGTGGCTTTCCAGGCTCGAGCATGAAGAGCTGCCGGCCGGGTTACTGGGACACATTTCCCCCAGGACACAGATCTCACTCTGGGACACAAAATACAGGCTTTTCACGAGTAAATCCATAATTTATGAAGTAATTTATCATTTTAAACAACAAAAATTGTAAAAAAAACAACAACAAAAAAACCCCCCAAAAAAACAAACAAGTAATCTGGCACAGCATAAAAACCACCAGTTGACATAATTGCACTGATCTTGTTTGCTGTTATCTGAACGTGTGTCTGCATGTCTCTCAGAAAATAGGCAGTGGCTTCCCTGCTTATTACCACGTGAATTATTTATTCAGAGCTTGCATGTTTGCAAATGGATGCCAGGTAATGCGCAACGTGACATCCATGCAGAAAGCAGCCTCGTATTTTCCTCAAAGAAAAAAGAAAAAACACAAACACGCGCATGACTGACCGCTGATTATACAATCCGGGCCATTTATGCCGGTTACGTAAGGCGACGCAGCTTTCCTGTTTCCCCTTTCTGGGCTGAGGGCCGGTTAATTCACCATTAACGTTTCGCCTGTCGGCGCCGACAGAGGAGCGCTTGCTTTCGTGCTGCGGAGAGCGTGTTTTCCGATGTATTATTAGGAACAGCAACAACCACAGCGCTGCTAAAGGTCCTGAGAGGAAGTGAGAGGTCAGAGAGAGAGAGAGAGGGAGCGATGAAGGAGTGGGGTGGGGAAAAAAACACTTAGTGGTCCGTCGCAAGACATAAAAATGTGTCACTGCGATGTTGCTTTGAGTGATGACTGCGAGCGAGTCTGACAGGGTGAGCGAGCAGGATAGCTTCTGCTCTACGCAGACAGAAAAAAGGAGATTTGAATCTTTTATCCTCAAAAATCTAAGTAAAACTCTAAGTTTTATCAACAGAATTTGAAGAAAAAAAAAGAGGGAGACTCAGTGCGGATCAGTATGAACACACTGTCACATTCTGCTCTTATCTCCTGCTGTGAAATGTTTGCTTTCGGGCTCTGGTCTCAGCGGGACCGGGGAGGTGAAGTGTCGCGGCCCGTCATTGGACGAGGCCGCCCCACTCTGCGCTGCCATTGGCCGTCTGCGCAGGACCGGCGGTCGATGGTGGCAGCTTTCTTGTGCGCGCCTGTTTTGGCCGGCCCTCTCCGGAACTGAGCGGCTCAAACGAATTCGGACGTGTTTTTTTTCACTGTGCAAAGCTAACAAACGGCAAAACCCTGACGCTGCCGCAGCACGGATATTCTACGGTGAATGACGCAACACGGGGGGTACGAACAGTGCTTTGTGCTTGTCCTCCGCCAGGATCTGATCGTTGGGCTTCAGAGAGTACCTGCAAACGATTAAAAAGAGGAGAAAAAGGAAGGTGGTATTAGTAACACTAGATTACAAAAACAAAAAAAATACATTTCATAAACATCCAACAGCATCCAGATCATAAATCTCTGATAAATCGCTCTACACATACACTGCAAAAACGGAACTAAAAATACGTAAACTTTTCTTAAAATTTGTGTATCTGTCCTTGATTTGAGCAGGTAAATAAGATGATCTGCCAATGGAATAAGATTTTTGCACTTAAAATAGGAACAACTCATCTCCATCATCTTATTTCAGATGCAGTTTGTCTAATTATCTTATTTTAGGTGTCAGAATACTCATTCCATTGGCAGATAATATTATTTACCTGCTCAAATCTAGGACAGATACACTCATTTTAAGAAAAGTTTACTTATTTTTAGATCAGTTTTTGCAGTGTAAACCCTCTTCCTCTACATCACACTGCAAAAAAGGGAACTGAAAGTAGTTAAAATCCTCTTAAAATTAATGTATTTTTCATTGATTTGAGCTGGTAAATCAGTCTATTTGCCAATGGAATAAGATGTTTGTACTTAAAATAAGAACAATTCATCTACATCATCTTATTTCAAGTGCAGGATGTCTAATTATCCTATTTTAGGGGAAGAAATTCTCATTCCATTGGCAAATAGTCTTATTTAGCTGCTCAATTCAAGGAAAAATGTACAAATTTTAAGAAGATTCAACTTACTTTTAGTTCCCTTTTTGCAGTGCAGTGTGCTAATCAGAGAGCAGTTTCCTTGAAAAGGACGACAAAGGGTATGCTGGGATTAAAGGGCAGCTTTAGCCCCGCTTTAGCGAGGCCGAATTAGACCTAAGGCTGGCCGGTTCAGCTCTAATCCAGGACTTTACGCAAGGGGCTTCTGGGTGGACACTGAGCTGGAAAGCAAAGCAGCCCTTTGCCCTGGTAAAGCTGCGCCACTGGAGACGGAGAGCTCTCGGACGGAGCAGGGAACGAGCCCTCGGGGCAGATTCGTGTTCTGGGAGCTTTCAGGATTCAGACGGACCTCAGGGATTACAGCGGGGACTGATAAAGAGTAATTCATGGTGCAGGGATACTATACCAAGCAAATAAAGAGGCAGGGACAGGCAGCTAATTTAGTTTGAGCATGTAATGGATCAGATCAGCTGCTTTCTCTGTACTTACTGGCCTCCTTCCTTATTGACCACCAGCTGCCCTCCCTCTATAATCTCCCTGTGACCTCACTGATAACGGCGGCCTGGAGATCAATCGATCTGGTTTGGCTCACCGTTTGGTTTTGCCCCGTTAAGAACATACGCAGCAACAATCGCTTCATGCGCTCAGGATTTCAGAAAAACAAAGCATGAAACAATGTATTTTTTATAAAAAAAAAAAAAACTTACTTGTCCAAGAAGTCTTTATCCACCACGGCAGAGATGTCCAGTAAGGGGTTTCCCATCCCAAAGAGCAAATTAGGCCTGGAAGAAAAAGTGAACGTTAGGAACCCGCTTTAACTTTTAATGCTGCCAATTAGCCAATTATGAGATTTAATTAGCAACTGAATTATTACATCATTTAAAATGTATTCAAATACTAGAGGAAGATACATTATTTTAACTCATTTATTATTACATTTATATGGTTATTACAAATAAAAATGTAATATTTTTGATTCATCAATGATAGTTTAAATTATACAGTAAGTGCATATGATGAAAATGTACATCTTATGTAAATGTATATCTGAAAAGTAAATGATAGATACCTAAATGTACACAATTTTATTACAAATATGTAAAATAACCACATCTTTAGGAATATAATCATTTACAGCATAAAGAGCAGGACAGAGTGGAAAGACAAGACGTGTTTAGAAAACAAAGACGGAGCGTACTGTGCTGCTCTTGTGAAAACTGTAACCTCGCGGTGAGAGAAAAGCAGAAATAGTACGAATCGAGCCGACGTTTGCACAGACAAAGCGTTCATTTTTTTTATAAAAACAGATGTAATGTGGTTTGTGGTGAGGATCTGGGCAGTCATGCATGCCCTTATATTATGACAGCCAGCCCAAGGACAGAAGTAAACTGCATGTTTCTGCATTTTTCCCCCCCTCCAAGAGAAGGAAAACTAACGGCAGGGCTTCTGACCACCTGAGAACATCGTGACCGTGTGATGCCAGCAGACATCAGACGTCTGCGCTTTGTGTCATCTAATAACACAGACGGCTAAAAAACCGGCTAACCTATTACAGTAAAGGCAAAGGTCTACAGTGCAGCCTCTTCTGTCTGAAAGCACAATTAACTTAAGCAACAACCACCACCTAGTATTTATAATGAGTAAGCAGACCAGGAGGGGGGAGAATCAGGATATGAGTAACACAAAAACTCAGTTGCCGCTCGTTTTGCTCCAGCAAGCCTGAGCGTACTTGCTGTCTCTATAAACTTGTCAGCGTTTGTGGGGGGGAAGCCGCAGATGGAGAGCGCGCCGTACCAACATGTGCTGCCACATTTGCCAGCAAGGTTCTCTGATGGGACATGGAAAGACCTGCTTCTCCAAAAAATAACTAAATAAATAAATAATAAAGAGCCTGTCACTGGAACAACAGCAACTCTGTAAATAACATCTAGCCAGAGGACACCACACCCTTACCATTATCTCCCTCAACATCTGGCTGCGTGCAGGCGTATGATTAATGGGCTCGTGCGGCCAATTACTAACCCAGAGCCCATGCCTGCCTCCAGATCTGCTCTGCTGGCTGGACATCCATCAGTATGCGCTTACCTCACAGCAGACATCATGTTCTTCTTCTCTCCCTTTCTCTCTCGGTGTGTGCACCAACAAGACACTGACAAACCTGTTGAGCGACCTAAAAAAAAAAACCGGCTCTTAAAAGGATCAGCTTTGCAGGAAAAAAAAAAAAAAGCATAAATTTGAGCTCAGCTCAGCGTGCGAGACAGATCGATTTCTTTTCCCTGCATCTGCAGCTCCTCCTCCCGGGGACCGGCGGATTGGAGGCATCTGAAGGAGGAAGGGCCTCAGCAACCTGCCTCTGTCCGATGATTGGCTCGCTGCTCAGACTCCTGCTTTATTTTAGGGCACCGCTTCAGGCGTCTTTCCCCCCCCCCACCACCACCACCGTGAGAACCGCGCTGATGAGTGGCGTTTATATGAATCCGGCTATGATCTGATTTCTCCACAAGACAACAGGGGAGAAGAAAGATAACGTGGTCCGAGGCAGACCACGTGACTGCTCGGCGGTTCTTTGTTGTTTCTGGAGGCTGCTGGCGCAGGATGGATCCTGCACGGCCGGCGTCCAGAACCGGGTCGCTGCAGCCCCTGAACATGCCGAACCCGGGTTAAATATTGGCCCCGCTAACACGGCCCGCATCTGCTGCACTTTAGGGGCGGCTAGAGGTTAAATCTGAGCTCTCCGTGTTAAAGAGTAACAACATAAAAGGCACTTTGCACCACGATTGTTCCACTGGGCTGGCGGAGGAACACAACAGCAGCTTCAGGAAACCTTTTAAATGCGTAATCTAGTTTATTTATTTTTTTATGGATGCATAGTTGCACTCGGGGTAACGCTTTACGCATTGATTTGGCGCACAAATCAGAACTCAGGTAAACGCCTTTTTTTGCTCCGAACAGAGGCACAGCTACAGCACATGTTAGTCACCTTAGTTCGACGGCAGCCTTTTTGCTCGGAGACTCTGTCTTCTCATCCTCGGAAAGTTTAAGTTTCTTTGCTTTGGGTTCATCAGAAGCCATGGCTGTCCGTACCGAGCACGTTGCAATCACCTTATGAAAAGCGGTCATGCTATTGGGGTATCATTACACCCTGAACGCGGACTCGCAGGCATCCATGGCCAAACGTTCCGTTCTTTAAACACATAAATCATTTTATAGAAAAAAAGAATATATATATAGTTTTTTTACGCTTTTATCTAAATTTTATATATATATATATATATATATATATATATATATATATATATATATATATATATATATATATATATATATATATAGTATTTGGGACAAAACCATTTATATACCACTCCAACTGTTACAGTCAGATTTTTTTTATCATTATTTAATAATTGGTTATTTCTTCTAGGTTTTTGAGTGCTTGCTCATTTGCACATGTGCTCCTTGTTTTGTCTCCTCTTTACCTGTTGTCTTCAGGTACAAGTAAGTTTTACTAAAGTTATCTTTTCGTAGCATTGTTACATAATCTGCGAGATGTTAATTATTTCAGCAGCTGTTTACAATTTTCAGATTGACGTCAGTCAACTTTTTTTTTAAAATTCAAGAGCAACAGTCAGCAATATAAATAAGTTAATATATATGTACTAACGTATTTATATTGCTAACACACTGCTCTTAAAATAGAAAATATATAAACAAATTATACTGCAATAAATCCCTTCAAGAAAATGGTCCTACAAAAAGTGGTCAGGTTTACTGTGGCTAGGAAGTAGCACCTGTAAGACCTTACTGAGGGATTTTTATGCCTAGCTCGGCACCGGGTTGTAGCTGCCCACAAATAGTGCCTGATTAAAAACCAGTCAAAAAAGTCTATAAGACAGTCAGTCCTTTAAACCATTTGTTTTTCGAAGCTGGAAAAGCCTCCGTAGAGATATTGAACACTTCCCTAAAATTACGTAGGCTTTATTCTGTGGTTTTGACAACTTTTACACGTGACCCAGTTGTGTTTACGTGGGCAAAGATCTGCAGGCGTTTCCATCAAATCTTGTCCGGACAATCAGCTGCCGTTAGCAGGTAAACTTTTTACAATCTGACAAACTTTAACAAATTTAAATGCAATATATTAAAAGCTTCCGAGCGATCATGACGCTAGTAAGTGTCCGGTTAATGTTATTTAAGTAAAGTTGGTAAATATGTGCGAAGTGTCCGCAATCTGACTACCAACCAGACCGTGAAGTCAGCATATGTGAAAGTTTGCAGGAAGTAAATGTCGCAAACTTGAAAATAATATACTTTTGTGTTTATTTATTAGAGGAAGTTGTTTTAAAACACACAGGAAGACTCTATGCATGTAAATCTCACGTGATGTTTGCCTGCTGCACTTTTATATTAGCAGACCCAACAACAATCACCTCATCGTTGTTGCAGCTGAGATGATCCACAGCCTGTTTCTGGTGAGCAACTCCGGAGACATCTTCCTGGAGAAACACTGGAAGAGTGTCATTAGCAGGAGTGTGTGTGACTACTTTTTCGAGGCCAAAGAGAAGGCGGGGGACCCAGAGAATGTGGCCCCCGTGCTGCAGACCCCGCACCACTATCTCATCTCTATCTACAGGGACAAACTCTTCTTCGTCTCAGTTACCCAGACTGAAGTCCCTCCGCTCTTTGTCATCGAGTTCCTGCACAGGGTGGCAGACACCTTTCAGGTGGGGATTTAAACTCTCCTATAGGAAGTGGTGTTTAAAGGTTATTCAGATTAAATGTGACTCATGTTCGTTGGCATGAGACATGTGCCAGCTACCATTTATTTTTGTATATGATGCTTATTAAACTTGCACGGCCAGTCAGGTGGTTGTAGGAAGGCTCTTCCCTCCTATTAAGAAAAAAAAAAAATCAGATTTGTCTCTTTGGAAATATGGGGGCACTGAAGTCAGAGACGGTCATGGTGAGGAAACTAAAAGTGTGACGTACATCACTCATTAAAGTAATACTGTGAAACTGCAGTTGGCAAGCTACCAGTGGTATTTCTGTTAGGCCTAATTAATTGATTAATTAACTTATTGTTCCAACAAAGTTATTTTTAATGAAGATTAGAATAGCAAAAAGGTGTAACATTCTACACTCTAAGCTATTTAAAGCTATTACAATGCTTAGTGAGTGTAATTTTTCGTCTTGTATCAAAATCATGATAAATGCATGTTATGGAAAACAGTATAACTGTAATAAGCACTATGTTACGAGAGCTTTGCAGCGGCAGGAATAGCTGTGGCTTTCCTCTGTTTGTTTTTTTTAAGCAAAAACGTGTAGGTCAGTTTTACATGTTTTTTGATAAAGTTCAGTGCAAGCCAAGTTTATTTATGAAGCAGTTTTCAGTAACAAGATGATTCAAAGTGCTGATACCATGAAACTGGTATTTTTTATCAGTAGAGCAACCTGTGAGTAAGGTACTCACAGGTTGCTCTACTGTGAGTACCTTACTAACTACACTAATATATATATATATATATATATATATATATATATATATATATATATATATATATATATATATATATATAAAGAATGAGGAATTGATGAAACACAATTGTGTAGTCTGTTTTTTCAGCACTGGAAAATAAATAAAAATAAATAAAGATAGTAAAATACAAAGACTATATAAATAATAAACAGAAATAACAAAATTTTATTTCTATAGGGCCAATTCGCAACACATGTCATCTCAATAATTACGTTTTTAGTTTGCTTTTAAAAACATCAACTCTCAGCTGCCATCTGGTCTTAAGGAAGGCTGTTCCAAATTTGGAGGCTCTAGTAAACCCAGAAAACGACGCTTCACTGCAATGTTTAGTTCTTACATTAAGCATCAACAGAAGACCTGAGAGCCCTGGAGGGCTTGGAGGATAAAAGCAAATAGTACCCAGTATGGTGGGGGCAGGGGCCCACCGAGCTGAAGAAAACTCTGCTCACTCTAAAATCTTGTCTAGCTTCGTATTAAAAAGGATTTCCACCATAGAAACACAATTAGATAAGTTTTGGTTTTAAAACCTTAAATTGTTAAAACACTGTTACCCCTTGATGGCGATTATGAGCCCTGCCTTCACTGCTGTCTGCACACAAGCTTGCAAAGTGATCGCTGCCAGGACAATGCATTTTCCCAAGCGTTAAGGACAGATTTCTTGTTATGCACGCCGAGGGAAACTGATTGGAACCATGTGCATATGAGTGGATTCATTATGCATAAAATGGTTTAGTTGTGCTTCTCCATTTTCAATGAAGCATTGTTTTGGTGTGGAAAACAGAAATTGTTCTGCAAACCCAACGTCTACATTCGCTCCCTGCCCTTAGTCGGCTTTATGTGATTTATTTTTTTCTTCAGGGAGACATTGATCCAGCAGCACAGTGGCTAAAGTTCAGGTTACATCGGCATTTACCATAAGTCGACATGGAAAATATGACCAGACTTTAATCCTAAACAATAAAATGGCAATTAAGTGCTTCCTCCTCATCTAAATCAGGACTGCAGATATTACATCTTCAAATAATTCAATCCAAATAGTAAAACTAATGTATTATATAGATTCATTAAAGACGTTGTGACAAAATTTTCGTTAATTTTAAAGATTATGGCTTAAAGCTAATGATATTTTTTTTATAAAACGAGAATAAGACCAAGATATGGAAAAAAAGCAAAAACACAACATCCATTAGGACCCACGATAAAAAACAAACAAATAAAAACTAAACAAATAATGATGATAATATTGATAATGCAGAATATTGTCAAATAAAATAAGCGGTTTGGGTTTATTTTCTGTTTTTCGAGTGAGAAATTCCTCATGTTTGACTCCTGGCACAGAGAAACCCATTCTGATGTTTCCTTTCTTTATCAACAGGATTACTTTGGAGAATGCTCAGAGAGCGTGATCAAGGACAACACGGTGACGGTTTACGAGCTGCTGGAGGAGATGCTGGACAACGGCTTTCCTCTGGCGACAGAGTCCAACGTCCTCAAGGAGATGATAAGGCCTCCGACCATCCTGCGGTCGGTCGTCAATACGCTGACAGGTAATCAGAGGTCAGCTGAGGCTGCAAGCGCCAAACTCCAGGTAAAATCTTTGTTCCTGACGGGATGCACGGCCTGTGTGTGTGTGTGTGTGTGTGTGTGTGTGTGTGTGTGTGTGTGTGTGTGTGTGTGTGTGTGTGTGTGTGTTCCAGGAGGCAGTAATGTAGGGGGAACGTTGCCTACAGGCCAGTTGTCTAATGTTCCATGGAGGCGGGTTGGTGTGAAATACACCAATAACGAGGCTTATTTTGATGTGATCGAGGAAATCGATG
Organism: Fundulus heteroclitus; assembly: GCF_011125445.2. Taxonomy (NCBI): domain Eukaryota; kingdom Metazoa; phylum Chordata; class Actinopteri; order Cyprinodontiformes; family Fundulidae; genus Fundulus; species Fundulus heteroclitus. The sequence continues at coordinate 58,747 of NW_023396748.1, forward strand.
CTATTCTGGACAAATCAGGTAAAATCAATGTATCTGATTATCATAGAGGTGAATCATTTTTTATGGAAGTTTTTTTAAAATATATTTCAGGATGTAACTAGAAGTGTCTTCTTCAGGTACGACTGTATTTGCTGAGATTCAGGGTGTGATTGAGGCCTGCGTGAAGCTCTCTGGGATGCCTGATCTCACCCTGTCCTTCATGGTGGGTCCGTTTTCTGTCGGCTTAAATTACTGATCAGCTTGTTAGATTTTCCGCAGTGTATCCCTAACCCACAGTTTTTGTTTCCTGGTGTTTAAGAATCCTCGTCTCCTGGATGACGTCAGCTTCCACCCGTGCGTGCGCTTTAAGCGCTGGGAGTCGGAGCGCGTCTTGTCTTTCATCCCGCCGGATGGAAACTTCAGGCTCTTGTCGTATCACGTCAGCTCTCAAAAGTAAGCACAGATGTCCCGTTGTTGCACACCCACTTTGTGAAACCATTCATTCCACTTGAGTTTTTCCACAGTTTGTCACAAACTGTAACATTTTTTGGTGGTACACCAACACAAAAACGGTGCATAATTCTGAAGCGTAAACAAAATGTTTCATTTTTTTTCTAAATAAATACAATTCAGAAAGGTGTTACGTGTGTTTTTAGTCACCATTTAATACGTCAAAACTTTATGGAACAACCTTTCGTCAAAATTACAGCTTCAACTATTTTTAGGTATGTCTCTAAAGATTTGAACGTCTAGAAGGGGAGAATTGGTTTCCCCCATTCTCATCAACCTGTCAGGGTGGATGGAGAATTTTATGCATTTAGTCCCATCTACCCCCTTACATAGTTGAAAAGTTTGCCAAAAGGTTTAATGTGATTTTATTAGGGGGGGTTAATATATATGCATATCCCACTTTTTACGTTTTTATCGGGTAAAAACGAAATAATTATATTTCTTATACTATTTTAAAGGTTCTATCCATGAATGCTTTTATGAAGAAGTTTGTTGTTAGAATCTACTTTTGATGCTTGAATCCGGTAGACAGCCTGCTGGTATCTCTGCAGTCCACGCCTGTTCCTGACGGAGGCCTCCTCTGTGTGTGCTTCCTGTCTCAGTCTTGTTGCCATCCCGGTGTACGTGAAGCAGAACATCAGCTTCTTGGAGACGGGTTCTTGTGGCCGCCTGGACATCACGATTGGGCCCAAGCAGACCATGGGGAAGATGGTGGAGGGCCTGATGGTCACTATTCCAATGCCCAAATCCGTGCTCAATGTCAATCTCATCGCCACTCAGGGAACCTACACCTTCGACTTATCAACCAAGGTAATCAGCTGAGTCAGCGTGGCTGTCCTAACCACTAAGGACATTAGTGGGACTTTAATGTCCCGGCTGTCTCTTACATGCTGCTCAGTTTTTGGTGTTTTTTTTTTATGCTTTAGTGCAGAGCTGTTGTGATCTTAAACACCTCCCTGCTGCCATTGTTGCCACATTTATTTACTTGCACCCCTGATTAATTTTGACAAAAGTGATCTTTAAATAAACTAAAAAAAGCTGTTCCTGCGTAACAGCGAGTGAGAATACTAATCTGCAGAATGATTTGAGAAGATGCAGAAGAGAAAAAATAGCCGTAAAACATTGAAGAATTTGAAAAAAATTAAGAATTCGAAGTAACTTGTAGTAACTTGTAGTAGTAGTAGTAGTAGCATCAGTAGTAGTAGTATCAGTTTTTAAAGAATTTGAAGGAATTTGAAGAATTTGAAGGAATTTGTAGTAGTAGTAGTATCAGTAGTACTAGTAGTAGTAGTTGTTGTATTAGTAGTAGTAATATCAGTAGTAGTAGTAATATCAGTAGTAGTTGTTGTATTAGTAGTAGTAATAGTAGTAGTATCAGTAGTAGTAGTAGTAGTAGTAATAGTAGTAGTAGTAGTAGTAATATCAGTTGTATCAAAAGAATTTGAAAGATTTTAAGTATTTGAAAAATTTGGAAAATTTTGAAAAAATTGGAAGAATTTGAAAAATTTGAACCATTTGAACAATTTGAACAATAAGAAGAATTGGAAGGAATATGAAAAATCTGAACAATTTGAAGGAATTTTCATTCATTTCAATGGGAGCAAAAAATGCACAAAAAGTACAAATACTTTAAAAAGTATAAAAGGTACCATAACCATGAGATATAGCAGTAATGTCGAACGAGCCGAACGTTTTGGTACGAAAATCGTTGAAATCGGTGGAAGTATGCAGGAGTAGTTAGACGCACAAAAACGTATGGAATAATAATAATAAAGAAAAACAGGAAAACAATAAGTGAGAATGCTGTACAGCATTCTCACTGATAATGGTATATAATAAATAATGTATAAAAGCTGATACCTCACTTAGTGTTTGCTGAAACTTTTATAGCTGCTCGTCATAATAGGAAGGAGAGCATACCATTCAAGTAACATGAATGCTTGTTGATCTTAAGTCAGCAATGACTACAGGAAAAGAGCTTCTTCATCAGCTCACATCTAGAGTCAGAGCATTAAGCGTGTAAAACAATTAGAACTGTGACAAACGAGGCTGGATGTGGACCGTGAGGAAGATGTTCTAAGAAGGGTGAAAAGTCTAGTGAAGAACTGCAGCAACGAGGGGTTTCTCCCTCTAAAGGGGCCTAGTCACGTACTATGACTATAAATAAAATACAGGAAACCATATAATCATCTTCAAATAAAATGATATACGCTTAAGGTTCGTCCTGATAGTGTTTACTTAGTCCTTTTTTAACCCTGCAAAGAATTTTGCACTGGGCGTGATCAGCAGACATGAACATTGTCGTGCTGTCGGCTGGCAGTACCGTGGAACTACCAGAAGATGGCGACAATTGCCGGAGGCGCTCAAAATAGAACAAGCCAACAGAGCACGGTAATTAATCTGATGACTTTTTTATGCAGCCTGCCGTAGAAATTCATTAAGTTATGGGTGACTAGGCCTCTTTAAGGATCAATTAACCTGTCTACATGCAAACTGGGTGTTTTGGAGGCGTGCCGGGTAAAACGCCTCGTCCGTCATTGCCTCACAAGCAAACAGATGTGAAGTTTGGTGAACTCTGATGAGTCTGATGGGACTTTTACAAGAACAGTATGGTTTGAGATGAGGCTAGATTAAGCTCTTTAAGAACAAAGTGGGTTAGGTGTGAAGCAAAGGGAGAGCATGTAGGAAAAGCACTTTGCAGCTACTATTGAGTAGAAGGGAGGTTCTGTGATGTAGTGGGCCTGCTTCTCCTTCAGAGCCCCTAAAAACATGGATAGAGCCCATGGGAGCAGTTATTTTTCTTTTGAAAAATAATGGCTTGAAGCAGGATTCTCTCTCAATGAATAAATAAATGTACTATAGATAGATAGATAGCTTTATTTGTCATTTTGTATGCACAAAGTGCATACAGAATTAAATTTCGTTTGCATAAAGCTTGAAAAATCCCAGTAGATTGCACTAATTTTCTGGATAAAGATGCAGCAGCAATTTATGTAAACAATTGAAATGTAAAACAATGTAACAATGTAGACAATGCATGGGAAATAGACATGCATTCTATTTCCCATAAGGGTTTGATTCTTTTCCTTTCAGATTGAGCTTAACCTGCTGCAATAAAAGGCATTTCACACATCTTTGCCAGGAGTGCTAGTAATTACGGAGGGTACTGAATGCGTTGTATGTATGAATGGCTTCTCAGTGCAGAGGCTAAAACCCGGCGGTGAGAAGACGAGCTGCGTTTTGATGTTTCATCCTGACCTTAAGCGCACGTTTTGTGGTAGGTTCTCCTTTGGGACATCGGGAAGCTGAACCCCCAGAAGCTGCCGAACCTTCGAGGAAGCCTCAGCGTGCAGCCGGGAGCCCCAAAGCCTGAAGAGAACCCGTCGATCAACATTGATCTGAAGATACAACAACTGGCCATATCAGGTAACGCTCAAAGACCAGCAGAAGCTAAAACTGAGCTTTTAACAAAGTCTGTTTAACGTTTTTATGTCTCTGCATGGTGAGATATTTGCAGACAAATTTTCTAGTATGGTTAAGTATGAAAAACAAAGATGTTTGGGAAACTATTTTTATTTTGTAAGAGTTCATCTATCTGTCCGTCCCTACTTACTGGGTTTGGTTTTTGCAGGTTTTATATGTAAAGTCTGACCAATTTACAAATAATTACCACAAAAGTTGCAGCAAACATTTAAATAGGATCAAAAACCTTTTATTGAGGAAAAATGCTAATAAATGTATTTGTTTTTTTATTTAAATGCTTTTGCTTTGCAAGGAATATTTTTGATATAATCCTCGAGACAAGCTTAGAACTAACTTTGCCAAATGGTAGTAAATAGTAAATTTTTAAGAGCTATAATTTTGGAGATACCCAAGAGCTCATAGGGATAGTTGGTGTCATATAACTTGTAATTTTTAAGCCACTTTGGCTTTTGATAAATGAAAGAAGGTTACATTTGTTAATTTTCAATATATATTTATCTATTTTTTTTTTTTATTTTAGAATCGTCATTTCCGTTTTTTAAATCTTCCTAAAATTGCATAGCTGCACAAAAACTGACTAAAAAAGGTCAAATTGAAAACCATTGTTCACATTTATTTTACACCTAAACTTCTAAATATAGTTCTTTAAGATTTTGTTTTGGATTAGGGAAATTATTTATTTTTGTCCATTTCCTATTAAACAGTGGAGTTCTGAAAAAAAAAAACAGTGTCCTTTGGGGTTAAATCCCCAAAGTATAATTAATGTATTTCAGGATTAAGTATTTCTAAAAGAGTGACTTGTGTAAAGTTAAAAAATCTTATGCAATATTATCCTGTGGTCCTTAAGTGTGAGTTTCTTTTATTTTAGTTTTTTCCTGCAGAAAAAAGGTTGCGTCAAAATCAGTGTATTTACCAGTTACCTATTTATTTATTAGTTATAAGAAGCAAACAGTCAGTGAGAAGTATTTATTGGAAAATGTTGGGATTTTAAAGGTCCTATCAAAGGCTAAAGTAGCAATAAATGGGTGTTGATGATTGTGAGACCTGGTGTCTCTGTCGTTGCTGAGTGGGCGTCTCATTTCCTTTTCTTCAGGTCTCAAAGTGAGTCGTCTGGACATGTACGGAGAGAAGTACAAACCGTTTAAAGGAGTCAAATATGTGACCAAAGCGGGGAAGTTCCAGGTCCGCACCTGAGCGAGGCCGGAAAGGTCGGCGTTGTGACGCACCAATCAGGGAGCGGAGTTACCACACTGCCGAGTCCGTCTCGCATATCCAATCATGAACACCTCCGCCTTCCGACAGCTATTTATGAGACCATGTAAACCTGGTATTGTGTTTTAAATATAAATATATATATATTTGACTGAAAAACGTTGGCCTGTGAAGGGAAGCCTTAAAATTAATGTGATTTCTGTTGAATGTTGGTTTAAATGTGCTGCGTCGAATGGTGGATTTTCTACTTGTTGCATCACTTGATATGAATGTGCGCGTGTTTCTTTAAAAAAAAAATGTTGCAGAAGGGGAATATTTTGCTTTAAAAACTAAGCTTACATGCAACTCTCTGCCTTGCTTTACACGACAACCCTGCACGCTGCCTGAGAGTACGAAAGCACGCCTTTTGAAAAAGTTTTACATAATACAAAGTAGCCAACTTTATACGTTTATTGAAGCTAAAATTGTATGTAATGTCTGCGTTCTGAATAATTGCTATGCAAATATTTCTGCCCACATTCAGCAGGTTATTTCAGTGGCCTTGTAAGGGCAGTGCTCTGTAAAGCACACACTACAGCACAAGCTGCATGTTTTGGAGACTTTAGGGAAGTTTGTTAAAAAATGAAATTTCTTATTTAAGCTACACGGTAAGGTGAGACATTGGAATGGGTTACTATTTGTTCAGGTATGTTGTTTGGGAGCAACTTTAAGAAACCTCACATGATCTGTTCTGCCAAACACAGCATTTTTAGTCAATATTAGAAAAAAAAAACTATTTAAACATAATGTAAAAAGATAAACGTGTAAGCGAGATGCCTTATTGTAAAATCTTTAACATCCTACTGGTGTTTTTTTTTTTGTTGTCTTTATATCCACGCTGCCTGATTTGCTTCATATTTGAGAATCCTACTTGGGTGCAATTTGTACAAATGTAGAGATAAATGTCAACATTTATTCCTACATTAAAGGGTATATTTCTTCAAAGTTCATTGTTAATTATAATGAAGCGCATATAATAAATTACCTTCTGTGCCACAAGTTACTTTCTGGTTTTATTTTTATTAAATCTATTATCTTTTGAATGCATTTTCTGCAAAGGAGCTAATGGCGATCAACTTAGTAAAAATTGTACAAGCTGAGGTTAGCACTGCTGCTGTGACCCCCCGCACCCCAATTTGTTTTATGCATAAAAAGCGTATGAAGGTCATTTAGGAGGCAGACTCATTTTGTTTTTCATTATAGTCTTTATTCTGTCAAGGCACAGCAGATGTTGGCAGGGCTAGAGGCTATCAGCATACATTCAGTGTGTGGATTAACAACCATAACGCACAGCTCCACACCCTGCGGCTCTCAGAGAGGGGCCTGTTACCACTGCGTGTTCAGTACGCCCCGAAAAACAGAGGAAGAAAACGGGTAACAGTCTGCGCTGCGATTCAGAACGTCATCCCTCATCGTTCCAGGGACCGCTCGCTAATACTGATAAAATGAGATCACACACCAGTCAATGCAACATATACATTTACACTGTAAAATAAAATAAAAATCTGTTAAAGGAATGAAAATATGCATTTACTGCTGTACTTATCATTACAGTTCTGGTTGGAAATTTCCATACACTCATCGCGAGCATGAATGCCATTAATTTTTTTTGCCCTGTTGGGAACATTTAGATGTGTCCAGTGTTCAAAGATCTGACCCAAAATGCCACCCAGGGATGTTCAAAAACAACCAACAAACCCTAATGTGCCAGGAAAAAAACAGCTGGAACACCGGTGTTTGTTTACATCCACGCAGGCCGGGAGGATGCTGGCCAAGAATTAAGCACTGGCTCCAAAAACACCTTCAAGCCAGACGCCTTCTGAGCAGAGAAATGAGTGATCAGACAAGACGAAGCTGTGGTGACGCAAGAAGAAGGTTTGGAGACGTCAAGTTGAGGCTTTTAAATCAAAGAAAGAGATGCAATGTACACACAAACTTGTGTCTCATTTAAAAAACATTAAAGTTTTTCTTTTCTTTAAAAAAAAAAAAGACGGCTCATATAAATCATCTAAAGCCGGGGTATCCAAACTTTGCATCACATGGGCCAGAACTGTCAAGTTAAAGTACTTAAAGGGGCAAAAGTTTTACATTATATATCTACAAAATTTGATCATGGAATATTTTAATAAAATGTGCCAGATTTTCTGAAGGAAAGGCATGTGTAAATCTTTGTAGATCCCAAATAACAAAAAAAAAAAAAGTATTAACACATTTAAAATATGTTCATCCAGTTTGCAAATTCTTTCAGGCCCGATTGAAAACTGGAAGAAAAATAAATGTGTCTATTCTCAGCGATGAAAACAGGATTTAGGCCTTTTTCTTATACACACTCGGTATACTTAGCCAATTTTAATAAATGCATTTAAAAAAGCAGATTTTTGCACACCAAAGTCTGTTTTTGAGTAAAAGTCATCAGACATATGTGATTCTTGAACTGCAGTTGGGAGTCACACTAAATCAGTCCAGGGGCCACAAATGGTCCCCGGGTAGCACCTTGGACCCCCCCTGATGTAAAGCCTATGAATGACATTCATGATGATGAATGCAAGTAAACCGCTGACTGGATCTGTGTGTGACCTCGGTTGTTTTTTCAACTCCTTTTAACTCAAAACTAACACCGATAACAATCGTTAAGTTTATGTTTAAATCTTCAAAAATATAATTTGTTGCTCTGGTTATCACTAACTAATTCTCAAACCACCTGGGTCGTCTAAAAAAAGGAAAAGAAAAGTCGCATCAGAGAATGCGAACTGGGACGGCTGAGGAGGACGGTATAAAACTTAAAGTTTGGTGGAAAACTGTAAATCCCAAACAGCTCAACTGTTACAGAGTGCAGCCACAAAAAAAAACTGCTATTAGATAAAAAAAAAAAAAAAAAAATAGCCAAGCAGAGAAAACATTCAAAAACCTCTTCTTTTTCTTTTTTTGATAGAAAGTAACAGACATCAACAATTACTACAGCATCTCTACTGAGGCTGATCTGCATTATTTTAGTAAAAACCTGGATTTTGAGCGTTCAAAGAACTCAATGAGGCTTGAGAGCAATGTTAAACAAATCCTTTGGCTTCATCAGACGCAGAAGTTCGATAAAAGTAAACACACGATCGGCTAAACTTCACCGTCACACAGATCAACACTGTCATCTTTTCAGCTATTGCTAACTTTCGTTTTTAAATCCACACGATCTTTCAGCTAAAGAATAAACACCATCAGCGGCAACAGCGATGATGCACCTCTGTCGATTTCCTAGCTTTTCAGATGACTGAAAGTAAACATGGCGCTCCCTCAGGACTCTACACTTTAGTGTCAAACCTGGTGAATAAAGCTAACAGATAATTATTGTTTATATACACAACATACATTACCGAACCGTGACTGAAAGAAAAAGCTGCAAATTTCACACATCCTCTAAATGTTAAGTGTCTCCATGTCAGTTTTTTTTTTTTAGAAAATAGAAAATGACTCATGCAAAAAAATATATACCTAGGATTTAGATAAAAGTCTCATAACCCAAAATACCAAAAATATATATTAAAAAAGTCTCCTGATAAGCTTGTGTGTGTTTCCACAGCTGCGGATAAAAGACAGCCAAGCTAAGTTCACACCCATAAATGAAACCTGCATGGCAACAAAATCAGAGATTCCCACCTAAAGCTACAGCGGAGAATGACCTTAAAAATCCCGCGGTCTCCTCTGGATGCGCCCGCTCAAAATGAGAGCGCGACTTTTACTCGGTGAGAGCGGCTGAGTCAGTTCATTGGTACCAGGGGGTCTTGCGCACCCAGCGGAGGGTGAACCCTGCATCTGTGCGGATCTTGATGGAGGCGGCCTCTGCTTCCCTCACCGTCTCCTTTACGGACTGCATCAAGTTCTGGGCGTTGTGGACCAACATCTCTGTGGCCTGGACAGGGAGGCAAACGGAGGATCGTGATGTGACAACAGCAGGGATTGGCTTAGAGATGCTGAAGCATTAGAAGTTTTACTTTACTCCATCCACATGTAGAAACCACAAATTAATGATCGGTCAAATTATCAGAGAGGGGAGCTCTTGTTTTATTTAATAACAGCACAGATGTTGCAGATTTTTAAGATAATGTGCTCAATCTGATTTAGACGTTTTTTCAAAAGCAAAATTTTTTCTTCTTTGTGACAAAACTAATATATTGCCCGCCTGAATTTGTTTTGATTTTATGATTGTAGGATTATTAAAAGATACTTCCGGGCGTGCTCGTGGCGTAGTAGGTAGCATGACCCATGTTTGGAGGCCTTTAGTCCTCGACACGGACGACCCAGGTTCGAATCCGACCCGCAGTCCTTTGCTGCATGTCTCTCCCCTTTCAGCGGTCACACTGGTCAGAAACCAATGTATTTTGGCAGTGATTCTGCTTCCTTTATCTGTGTGTTTTGGTATTTTATTGCCTGCATAAAGATATCACTGATACACACTGGTATTCAGTCAAGTACTATTATTATTTTAAAATTATGACGGTAGCCTATATTTTTATTAACTTTATTATTATACATGTGGACATTGTTACTGTTCAACTGTGTTTTGTTCTAAGTTTGACAGAAAGGCCTTTAATAGACTATTGCATGTGTTGAGGGGATTAGAGAAATGGCCAATATAGAAGCAAAGGTTGTAACGACAGGATTACACCACTTTCCATGAAATTCTGCGACTCTAGGGTGCGCTGTTTTGCTGACTCCTCCAGAAAAAACATATTTGCCCTCAAGTGCACAAAATACACAATCTCACAGGCCCAAAAGGTAAATTAACTGTACAAACCATAAGGAGCAGTCTCTTAACAACTTTTAATGTAGAGAATGTTATTTGGTATGTGTTTTATCATAATTTCAATGCATATCAGGTGTCCTACATTAACTTCTTTCAATTGTCTAGGCTTAGTGTTTTAAACACAAACTATGTTTTATAATTATTAATGACTATTAAAATCTGATATGAGGTGAAATTTGTTTTGCAAAGGCTGTCTGCTGAAAAAATTGAATCCCTCTCCACTACAGTACTCTACTGCTTCAGGAGTTATGAAAGGGTCAGTGAAACAGCGCCCTCTAGAGTCAGAATTGGACAGATCAGAGAAAATGGTTTAACTTTTTTTTTGCCATTTAAGTAGCTTCAAATAAATGTGTTTTCCTTAATCATAGCGGCACGGTTTCTGATGCACTTCAGTTCCTCATAAGGCTCCATCAAAAGATGTTGCTTGTTTGGTTTGAAGATCGGCGCAAGCAACTCATCCATTGTGGCATCACTGAATCTGTGATTGACCTCATGGTCTTTTGTAGACAGCTGGGGATGCGCATTTAGCTGGTTTACTTACATCTGGTTTGATATAGTCGCGCTTCCTGAGACTGGATTGGGATTTGTGAAATGGATAAAGCCAGCATGCTCTGATCCCGCTATGTCAAGCCTGGCTTCAGCGCTTATCCTGGATCTCCAAATTCGTTTTTTTTGTGAAACAGGCCTCTGGCATTTAATTTTATTTATTTATTTATTTTTAAAAATTGTGTTATTCTGCGTTACCTGCTCAGACTCCTCTTCACTAATGTTGGTGCGTCCCAGCATGGTAGCTTTGACAGTAGAAAGGATCTTCAGCTGAGTGCTGATGGTGGGGATTCGTTCACAAACCTGCAAAAGGAGACAGAATTAAAACTGCAGCCATGCAACATTCAGTTTAAAGTTAATCTAGGAGTCCTGTGCTGCATGTCTTGCACGTCCATTTACCAAACCAGTTTCTACATGAAAGTAGTTCCTTTCTGTTTTAAACTTGCCTCTCACCCTTTTGACAAGTTTCTCTCATCTGCAGGCTTCATTCACAAAACCCTCCACAAAACTAAGGATTTCAGATACTTCATTTATATTCAGTTCATTTTTTAAAATATGCCAGAATCCATCTTGTGACATTATGCTCTTTTGATCAAATAATAAAATATTTAAAAAAAAAGTAAGAAACCTTGAACTGCATACAAAACAGTTGCTTAGTTACGTTTTTTTAAGGAGAATGTACCTGAAAAGCAAAAAGTAGCAAATTATTATTTTTTAATTACTAAAATAATATATAAAAAGCAGATGTTTAAAAATGTATAAATAATAATTTCCTATTTTGTAATAATAGAAATAATCAATATATTTGTAAAATAATGTTAACTTTGCACATTTATGCCCGAATTCAAGGACAACAGGAGATAAAAACAAATGTAATTAATGGCAAAATATCAAGAAGTTGCATACACAGGAAAATGAATCAACTACTTAATAAAAGGGAAATAAAACATACAGCAGAGTTAAGCTTAAAATATTTTATAAACCCTGGCAGTGGTACTAGGATTTAAAATTATTTATAAAACCAAGAACTTCTCTCTGATAGGACAGGTATCTCTAAAAAGAGTTAAAACAATGTATATGTATATCTATATATGTGTGTGTGTGTGTGTGTGTGTGTGTTTTATTTACATGTAAGTTCAAATTGACATTTTGAAAACTATTTATACTATTCTCAACAACTAAAGGAAAAATCTTTATTGGGATTACGACAAGCAAACACCTGAGCAGCTTTTAGCGTGTCTCTGCTGGTATTTTGCTGATTTATCGTTCTATCAGAGTGTTTGACGGTGGAAGGCCTTCATGCCATCACCCTAATCGTTAGCTCATCCGACAGACTTTCTAGTAACATCAAATCAGGACTCTCCAAAACGTCAATATTCCCCTCCAGGCAGAAGAAACTGAAAGATTGCTTTGAACCTAAATCAAATCTGTCACGGGAGTGGATAACTTTGAGCTGGACTGCACGTCCATACCTGCAGCAGGTTGGTCCTGATGCGTCGGTCAGTGCACTGCTTGGCCACTTCTTTAGCCAGTCTTGTCACCTCGTCCGAGGCCTTGGCGATGTCTTTAGCGCACTGAATCAGCGCTCGCTTGTTTCCGCTCCCGCCGCGCACCAGCCGAGACATTTCCGCCATCAGCAGAGCCATTCGCTTGGCTGCTGCTATAATGTCGTTACCCTGAGCGGAAAGGGAGAGAACGGGAAGCCAAGGCTGCGGTCAGAAGAGTAAGGCGTTGTATAAAGCCATTCCACAGAGTCTAGCCTTTTACGAATTGGTCCGATAATCAAAATGTGGAACAACAAAATAGTGCTTTGAGGCAATGAGTGAAATGACCAAGACAAGCGTCAAAGCATGTTCCACAGCCCAGTGCATGCAGTGTCCCAGCGTGTTATCACCGTTTTTCAGTGCTCTGCAACGAAGATACACCGGGGTTAGTTCCTACGAGGTGATGCCATGGTGCTGAGATGATTAGTGCACACCTGAAAACTACAAGAAGCTGAAGCCGGTTATCGTACTTAGTAAGCCGGCGGTAAGATGTCAAAGCTTCATCACCCTGGAGTCTTTAGGAAACTGTCATCCTTGGCCTTACAGGCTGGCAATAACAATAGGAGTGAGACCGAACCGTTTTGATTATGAACATGTAGGAGGGGCAAGTCCTGGACCCACTGTGCGACTTTAGCATGGCATCAGCATAAGTGTGTGTCAGCCATTAATGAGTAGAAATGCGGCAGCAGTGGAACAGCAGCTGCAGCTGGTGGAAAGTGTCCATGGGTGCACAGCTGATCGTTCGTAAAGCCGCAGTCAGCTAAAACTCCAGAGAGTGTTTCTCATCCTGCATGGCTGTGGTCTGCATGCTCAGGTGTGCTGTGCCTTGCAACGGTATTCATACCTCTGGAAGATTGGCACATTTTATCACGTTACAACCACAAATCCAGATTGTTTTTTGGGAGATTTTTAGTAATAGACCAATACAAAGTAGTGCATACTATTGAAGTAAAAGAAAATGATACATGGTTTCCCAAATCAAAAAGTGGGGTGTCCATTTATGCCCCACTTTCGTCTGATACTTCCTAATAAAAACAAAGTGCAACCAAATCTCCTCGGAAATAATTCATTTGTAAATGAAGTTAAGGGTTAAGATTTTACATCTCATGTAGGCCCATTACAGGAAGAAAAGTGGAAAAAAGATGCCCTGGCCAGTTGAAAGAAAAAAAAAAACTTTTTAGCCAATGTGTAAAAAAAACCCATTTGTGTTTTATAACATGGCAGTGGTAGCATCATGCTGTGCGGATACTTTTCTTCAGCAGAAACAGGGAAGCCGATCAGAGTTGATGTGACTATGTATGGAAGACAAAAACAGGGCAATCCAGAAAGAAAACCTGTGAGGGGCTGTAAGAGACGAGCGGGGCCTAAACATACGGCCAAAGATGCATATCCATGCGTTGCAACCTCAGAGTTGAAGTCTGAATTGACTTGAGAATCGGTTGGAAGACTTGAAAATTAATTTTATAGGCACACTCCAGCCAGTCTCAAACTTTCTCTATATATTCAGAGGTGGTAGAGACATACCCTTAAGTCCGTATAAGTCAAGTATAAGCCTTGCGAGCAACTTGTTTTAGTGCCGTGTCTTTACATTTAAAAGAGGCAATTCACACTCCGCCCCCCCTCCAGGTCGTAGAGTGTTCAACTCCACCCCGATTGGCCATTTTTGTAGTATGCTGGGGGACGGTGTAATGAACAATCAATGTATTTATCCACTTGTTGCTTCGGCATCCTTCAGCTTGGACTTCATCATCACAGTGAGAAATGAAAATGGTGGACTCGTGAAATTGGTCGGCTGTAAGTCCATGACCTTGTTTATGCTGGTGAAGATTCTCAGTCATCCAGGTCATGGTCATTCCAAAAAAAGGTAAAAAACAAAGCAACTGGACTTGTTTTCCGTAGTTGAAGACGTTTTGCTTCCTCTCCAGGAAGCTTTCTCAATTCAAAAAGTTCACTTTTTGAATTCACTTTTTGAATTGAGAAAATTCAAAAAGTTCACTTTTTGAATTGAGAAAGCTTCCTGGAGAGGAAGCAAAACGTCTTCAACTACGGAAAACAAGTCCAGTTGCTTTGTTTTTTACCTTTTTTTGGAATGACCTTGTTTAGTGCTGTGGTGTAATTGTTCAAAAACGTATCAGAAAACAGAGAAGATTGAACACTTTGAAACTTATGACCCAAAAAGAATATAAAGATATCTATGCGGCACCTGGGCGGACTACACTCAACGTTTGTGCACTGCTAGAGACTCCAAGTACAAAACTAAATGCCAGAGAGCTAGAAAATTTGGATTTTGCACAATATGTCTCTCCTTTAATTACAACACAACTCAAGCGGACTGAATACAAATGCATGTCACACCGTTTTGTTGACAAAGAAAAAACAGGAAACCACGCATCATTTTCCTTCCACTTCAAAATCACGAGCTATTAAGTTCCATGTGTGAAGTGTTGGCTTAAAAAACACACACAACATTTTAAAGAGGCTTGGATACTTTTGCAGGGCTTTGTCTTTACATTTGTGTCTGTGCGTGTGTGTGCACGTGTCTGAATGGGCTCAAACAGGACTGTTAGATTCTCCCGGCGGCGTCAAACCCTGGAAACTGTGTGTACGCTGGAGTGCATGTACGTGCGCAGACCTTGCTGGACCACTTGCGAGCCTCCTGGTGGAGAGACTGGGCAGCCGCCAGAATGGGCTGATTGACAGGCTGGTTGGATGGCATCATCAGCAGCTCTGGCTCATAGTCATCCTCACCATCAGTAAACTCATCTTCATCATCTACCTCCCTCTCCTCTACTGCCTCCTCCTCCTCAGGCTGGGCCAGGCGGGGGACAAAACGGGCGGGGGGGGGGGGATTTTTGTGGTGGTTGGAGGATTGATAGGAACAGGGAGGGAAAGAGAACAGAAGGGGAAGGGGGGAAAAAAAGGAGGAGGAAGGGTTGGGGGACGCAAGGGAAAGCAGGTGGAGAGGGAGCATGGGAAAAGGAGGCATTTAGTACAGTATGAGCAGCACTGAATGAAAGAACAGAGGACAGGAGATTTAAAAACGAAGCATGGCGAAAGAACAGGGATAGGGTGGCGGCACTGCATGCAAGGACACAAACGGCTTCGATGGAGGAGGAGAAAAAAAAGAGAACAGGAGAGGTCTTGCAAGGAGGGCTGCAAGTGCATGACGCGCCTGAGGCGACGGCAGAGCTGACAGTTCACGACGTACAATGCAACACCGCACCCAAAACCAGCCTCCGGCGTCTCATTGGTGAGTTTAAGAGCGGCGCAGTGGGAGACTGAGCATGACAGAGCACCTTAATGAGAGATCACTTTATGTGCCTGTTGTCAGACAAATGTAGAATAAACGCAGGAGATGGAAAAAATAAAAACTGATTAAAAAAAACCTGCTTCAGATCAACTGAAAGGAAGAAAGATTGTGAGACAGAGAGATGGTGAGAGGGCATCGATCCTTGATAATCAGCAAATAAATAAGCTCTTGGCTTCCTTGTGTTTTTACCCTGAGTGATGATACCTGACTGTCATGAAGTACTGATGTTGTGCTCCATTGTGCTATCGCCAAATAAATTAAATTAAATATCAGGTCCTGCACATTAAACACCTTGACGTACACATATGGGCTCCTCTGCGTATTTAATGCACGTGTTATGATGATCGTTTCCAGTTTTCCTCTGAAAGTGAAATCAAGCTACCGATGTCCAGCTTTTAGGATTAAAAGAAAAATGTTTTTTTTTTCTCAAACTATCAGGAAATCACAGGAACAGTATATTGTTGCCAATGGAGAGAAATAGTAATGTTCTGCAACTCTACAGTGCCTTACAAAAGTTTTCATCTCCCCTTGGCAGTTTTTTTTTTTTTATGTTTTGTTGCTTCACACCCTGGAATTAAATTGGATTGTTTAAGAGTTTGGTACATTTTATTTACAGGACTTGCCTACAGATTTGAAGATGTGTTATTGTGTTTATTGTGAAGCAAACAAAAAAAAAAAAAAAAAGAGGAAGAAAAAACTGTTCACCTGCCTAAAGTCACTATTTTGTAGAGCCACTTATTGCAGAAAACTAAAGCAGTGGTTTTGGTTCAGTCTCTATGAGCTCGCCACATCTTGCCGCTGGGATATTTTTCCCCATTCCTTGAGGCAAAACTGCTCCTGCTCCTTCATCTTGTATCATTTTTGCGTGTGAACAGTGATCATCAAGTCTAACCACATATTCCTGACTGGACTAAGGTCTAGGCTTTGACTAGGCCATTTTAAACACATTTGAATGTTTCCCCTTAAATCCCTCTAGTGTTGCTTCAGCAGTACGCTTCGGATCAGTGTCCTACTGGAAGATGAACCTCTGTCCCAGTCTCAAATAACAGGTAGACTGAGACGTTTTGCTCAAGAATATTCCTGTATTGAGCACCATCCAACTCTCCCTCGACTCAGACCGGTTTCCTAGTCGCTGCTGTTGAAAAACAGCAACACAGCATGATGCTGCCACCATGTTTCACTGTCTTGATTTGTACTTCTCAACAACTTTGTCCCTGACTTGTTTGGAGAGCTGCCTGGTCTTCATGGTGTGGTGCCTCTTGCTCTGTGGTGCCGCAGCCTCTGGGGCCTTTCAGAAAACGTTGTGTTTATACTGGCAGATCATGTGACACTTAAACTGCACACAGGCGGACTACATTTCAGTAGTTATGTGACTTTTGAAGGTAACTGGTTGCAGCAGAACTTTTTAGAGGTCTCATAGCAAAGGGGTTGGATACATGTGCACGTGTCAATTTTCAGTTGTTTTTTTTTCATATTTTTTTCTCATTTCACTTCTCCAACTTCTATCATTTTGTGCAGACCCATCACATAAAATAAGATAAAGAACCATTGAAATTACGCATTAGAATATAAAACGCCAAGGGGCTGAATACTTTTCCAAAGCACTGTAGCTTCAAATATTTGCACAAAAACAGACATTCACCACAGATATTTCTGCAAAGAGGTATTAACGAGTGTTTTTTGTTTTAACTGACTTTGCTTGACCATTTGCGCGCCTCGTCGTGGAGCTGCCTGGCCGCCACCATCATGGGCTCGCTGAGCACCTCGCCGGCCTTCTGCTCCGGAAACTCCTCGTCCTTCTCCTCTGGGGGAGGAGGCCGAGGGGGAGGCACCTCTCCCTCCGGCAGCGGGGGTTTAGGCGGTGCCTGTTCGTCACTAACCTGGAAAACAAGGACAAGTTACTTTTAGAATATTTTCTGAGCTGAAAAGAAATTGCATATATTTGATTTTTACCTGGAAAATGACATGAGAAATTAATTTTTTTGAAAGATAAATGCTCCTAAATGCAACAAATCATAGGATCACACATTTTTCATTGTCTGAAAGTCATTTTTGAGCAAATAATCTTTTTGACGGATTTAAATAGGTGAAGAAGAAATACGACTAAACAGATGAAATAAATTAAATGAGAGGAGCGGATCGATGAGCGTTGATTTCATATCTGTTTTAAAGGTATTTTACTTTTATGCTGGTCAAAGATCCACTAGGAAGGACACCAGAAAGAAGTTGAGCTCTACAAAAAAGTTTGTCAGTAAGGATACGACTGGTTAGGGAATTTTAAACCCAACATCCTCAGTATACTAGAGCCTGTAAGTATAATTTTTATGATGTGTGGATTAGAGCAAATCCACGATAAATTCAAAGTTTACCCAACTCTTGTTTCTAAAAACTACAGAAGTTGTTTGTTGTATAATTGCAGCAACCTAGAGAAAGTATGTCTGAAATAAAACAACTAAAAACTAGAGCGGGAAGAAGAGAGCGAGGCAGTTTAAGTTCAGTGAGTTTTCAGATGTGCCTACATGGAGCTGATCCAGATCAGGAGGTGGAGGTGGGAAGTCTGGCTCCTGAGGCTGAAAGGCTTCTCTGACCTTTCCCACTGCAGCCAGGATCCTTAGACAAGAGTCCAGATAGCCTTTCTGCAGAGCTGTGAGCAAAATCATTAAGAAGAAACAGAGATGAGATAGAAAATGAAGGTTACCCATTATTCCACCTTTGCACACAAACCTTTGTCTTGTATGTTCCCGGCCACAGCCTTGGCATCCATCACCATGGGTGAGATGGTGTGTGAGAGGATGTCGGAGGCGTGTTTCACAGTGTCTCTGAACCGTGGATCTTCAGAGTTCTCCACTTCCCTCTTGGCTACCAACAAGACCCGGTTAGCTCGTCTCGCTATGCTCGTCGCCCCGGCAACGAGCATCTGGGGCTGGACATTTGCCATGGCAACTCGGCACTTGTCAATGTCTTTTTTAATGGCCTCTTCAGAAGCGTCCAACAGGGATTTGGTGTCTATGGCTTCATCGACCAGACCTAAGGCGCGGGCGGACAAGAAAAGGGCGCATCAGCTGAAACCGCAGTTGCTTCGATCTGAAACCATCGCCACCATTTTAAAGTGGGCCGAGGAAGGGCTCACCGGTCAGCCTCTCCACGTTGTCGATCCACTGGTTCTTCATGGTGTCGAAGTGCTCATACGCCGCTTTGTTCCCCGGGTTCTTCAGCAAGATCCGAGCGGCAGAGGTCACCTGCAGATAAACAAGCAAAACATGTTTGGGTTGAGTTTGACAGCGATCGATCTGCATCATTATGCAGGCAAAACCAAAATAAACCCGCGCACCTGTGGTGTCAGCTCCCTGGCGTGTTTCACGGCAGCATGGATGCCCTCTACTGTGCTCTTGTTTGCCGTCCCCACAGCGGCGGCCTTCTCTGCGGTCGCTCCCAGTCGTCCAGCATGGGTTTCAAAGTTTCCTGCACGCTCTTCAAAGACCTTTGAGGAAAAAAATAAATAAAGTATTTCGATCCAGTCACAATAATCCTTTTTAAAAGATAAGACTAAAAACATCTGGAGTTATAATAGTGAGAACAGTGCTTGGGACCATGGTTTTTTTTTGATGATCACTGACCTCCTGCCGGTTGGGCGCATCAGCAGGAGCCGTTGCTGCCACCGCCAGAAGCTTGACGGGTGTGGTGGTGTCGCTGAAAACGTCGGAGACCTCCTGGGTCATCACCTCCTGCATGTGCTGCCTCAGGTCCTGGTAGAAGCAGAGAGTGCTGCATCTATCCACAAGATGGAGCTCTGTACCAATGCTTTCTGTACCATCATCCCGTCTAATTTCTTAACAGCTTATTTTTACACGCTTGCGGTGTTTATAAGGCACTTTTGTCACTTTCTCAATTTAGATTTGTTCGTGTTGAGAAACAGGCCCAATAATAGTTTTGTTTAAATAAAGTCGGCTTTTGTAAAGAGATACCTTGAGGGTGTCCTGAAGTTGTGCCGCTGTGGCTCGCGCCTGAGGAGCCTCGGCCTCTCCTCTGCTCGCCAAGTCTGCCAAAGCTGTCATCAGCGCCTCCGTTCGGTCGCAGCGCCCAACCATGTCCTGACGGTACGGACCCAACAGGCCTCCTGCCAGCCTCTTTCCTTCCCCAACCATCCCTCTGATTGCTGCTTGACCTGCGGAGTCACCAGAAAGAGATTACACTCCACGCCTAAAGGCAAGGATACCTTCTTGGTGTTCAGTAAAAGCAATGAAACAATGAAGAGCGGATATTAAGGCAACAGTGTCTAGCATTGGGTGAACTGACTGACTGCACATGACGTCTTCTGAGTGGGAAAAGTTAATTCTGTATTTTGTTGTACATGCTGGTAGAGCAATAAGGGTTGTGAAATTATTTGGCATTTTAGAGATTTATTTTTTTTAATCCTGATAACCTGAGTAAATACAAAAGACAATTTTTATTGTTCTGTGTTTTCTCCATTTGTGGGTAATGACCCTCGTTCATTGGAGTCCCAGAGAGTTGCTTAAAAATGGCTTTGCAACCCTTTCCACACTATGTTTCCTCTCTGTCGTTGAATTTCTTTAGACCGGGACATGAGAGACAGAGAAAGATGTTTTAGTTTACTGTATGTTGGTGGACAGGTTTTGTTAAAGGATTGAATGTTGAATGATGTTGAATCTACAGGTCATACAGCAACCAGGGCAGGGAGAAATTGGACTTGATTGTCCAGATAATGTAGTTAATCACAATTAATTAATGATTTAACAAGGGCGGCAATAATGTTAACACATAGAGCAAGCCTACAGGATGGCCTGGATAGGTTTTCTCTGACTAAATAACTCTTCTGTTTTATATTTAATCAGGCTATCTTTGTCAGATATTAAAATATGTTGGAGGATCCAAAACACTCAAGACTGAAAAACAATGGAAAAATTGAAGAAATCTCTTTTGAGGAAGAAAAACTGTTGCACAGCACTGTATTTTACTTTACTATACAGTGTAGGCTATAGTAAAGGCTTAGGCCGGTTTCTATTATGAAGGAATTAACGCTCCTCTGCTTTGCCCTCACACACATTAAGACAAATGGCAGTTTTAAAAGCTTCCAGACAGCCGTGACTTGGAAACTTTCGATCACGCTTTGAATGGTTAGACTTTTTTAAAACTACAGTTAGCCATGACCTTCACGTCTGTTAAACAGCTAACTGCAGACTACCTAGAAACCCTGACTAAGCTAACGTATTAGCTTAGCCGACTAAGCTAACGTATTAGCTTAGTCGGGATTTATAAATCACAAAAGATAATCAAACTTGGCACAAATGTGTAATAGTCAGCACTTTGACACCGCTATTAAATTTAACAAACATATATTCTATATTTTTGCTTAAATCTGTGTTTTTCTATCCCATTTTATCATACTGTGAGAGTGCCGGCCCATGCCTATTATAGTGCTGAAGTTTATCTTCCAAGATGGCCGACAGTGAGCAGGTACCTGTGTTCCATTCTAGCCTCTCACACTCTGCTCCCAAAGGGAAGCGTGGGGAAGAGAGGAAACAATCAAAAGACAAGACAGATGGCATCATAGCATAGGATTAAGAAACATTACTAAATCATCAAGTGAATCATACATCAGTTGCATCACAGCATGAATGACAATTTCCTGAGTCCAGGCACTTGTTGACATTACATCACGAACAATGAACATCCCACATCTTTCATCACCAAATCGCTACGTAATGCAAACTGTTCGCCGCTCTTGCATAAAATCCACTGTCTTCACAAAATCAAGCAAAAACACAACAAGACAGAACACCATCACATCCATCCTTTCAACCACGACGCAGTCGAACATACCTACGCCTCTGTCATCCACCCCAGGATTGTTCGCCCAGCGCAGAGCCTGCTCCATTTTGCCCTCCAGTGTGACGGCAGGCTTTGCTGGTCTCATGTTGGCCACGGCCCGGTTGGTTTTGGACTGCAGGGTTAGCAGCGCAGCTCCGATCTGCTTTGCCAGCGCTCTGGCCTCCGGGCTGTCGCCTTTACCTCTGTATAACATAAAATAAATGACTTCACTGGAGGGGAGAAAAAAGCCCATCTTTTGCATTCGGCCTTCAAACCCATCACCTGTTTACGGTCCCAATACAAACATGTTAGAAGGCATCTTAAAAGGGAAATACCACTTTTGGAAACATTTATTTTAAATTTTTACCTTTATTTATCTGACAAAGTGGAACAGTTTTATAAAGAATGAATAATTTCTCACTTCCAAGAACAGATGATGTAAAAATATTTCTGTTCTGAATAAAGACAATTAATCTAACAGATTAAAGACTCAATGAATTAAGTATATATTGTGTGTCCTTGGACTGTTAGTTCTAGCAGAATAAAACATGAATGATGTGTATGTGTTGAGTACAGTACACCCTGTTCCAGATTAGAAAAAGCATGATAATTCACCCATGTAGACAAGCACAGCCATATCTCTTTCTTTTCTTTTTAAATGTACATCTCTCCTCATCCCAATGTACTGCAATTTTTCAGGTCCTTGCAAAAGTATTTATACCCTTTAAAGAGTTTCATAATTTGTCCCGTTGAAGCCACAAACTTCAGAATGTTACACAATATATGTGACAGACAGACAGACACAAAGTATGTAAATACTTCATAGAACCCCCTATTGAGGCAATTGCAGCTGCAAATCTTTGCAAAATAGCTGAAGTTTAGCCATATTGGATGGGCAACCTCCGTCTGTGCACAGCACCTTTCGAGTCTTGCTTGAGATTCTCAATTAGATTTTGATCTGCGATTTAATTGGGCCTTTGTAACACATAATTAGGCTTTGATATAAACCAAGGAACTCAAACACCAGCCCTCGAGGTCTGGTGTGCTGCAAATTTTATGTGCATCCCTATTCCAATTTACTTGCATCAAATGGTTGGGTACTTCCTCAGCAACTGATCCTGTTCTAAAGAGTACTGCTAATGGCCTAATTATTTGATTTCAGCTTTGTTGCTGTGAGACACTTTTAAAACTTGCTGGGCGTTGGCCTTCAAGAACTGGATTTTGAGACACTCAATCTAAACCATTCCACTGTAACCCTGGCTATATACATTTAGGCTGTATGTCCAGCCTAAATCTTTAATTGTAGATTTGCTTTCAGGATTTTCTGTATTTATTTCAGTCCATCTTTATATCATCCCTGATTAGCTTCATTCATCTTAATACTGCCTCCACCTTGTTTGACAAACTTCTTTGTTTTAGAAGGGGGTGGGGGTGTTGGGGTGGTTTTCTCCACATCAGTTTTGTCTGCTGATGAAGACAGCTGAAACAATACTGTAGATGCCGAGTCCCAAGATCGTTGGAAGGATGACAATACAACTGAAGTTGGTGTGATGCATGGTTATGATGTTATATTAGCGAATAATATAATCATTAAAGTTTATTTTTATTTTTTATCTAAAATTATTTAAATTACTTCATCAATCCAAGTTCTAACTTAAGAATCTTTATTAAAATAGACCCAATTTCTTCCAAAGAGTAAAGCAAATCATTCAGAACATGGACTTTGATGTTGATTCACCGCCACCAGCCAGAAACAAATAAACAAGAACAATGGCCGATTTGCAGAGTGGGAAGAACACCCCTCCTTTACTTTAAGCCTAAAGTCTGTCGATGAAGAAATACCAGGACACTTCAGTGTCCGGCCGTCAGACGATCCAGTCCCAAACCCATATAAGGTGTTTCAGTGGAAATAAAAAAAAAAAAAAAAAAAAAAAGCACTCGAGCCCTATACTAAGAATAAACCACACACACCTAAACTATTTACTGATTAGGTGAGTTCTGAAGGCAGTTACCTTCACTTGGTTTTGTTTAGAGGTAATATATGAAGATAGGCTGAATATCAATGTATACCACACCTTTCAGATTAATATTTGTAAAAACTTTTCATTTTATAATCATGCACTGGTTTGTGTTGGTCTATTACATAAATTCCCATCTATTACATAAATTCCCAACACACATTTGTAGTTGAATGTTCATTCGACCTCTGCTGGGACCATGTTTTGCATCGACCTCTTAGATGTGTTTGTGTGTGTTGAATGTGGATTATGAGCCAGTGTCACACCAAAAATGTTCATATTATCTTTTACATAATGACGATAGAGACTCTTGATACTTATAATGTGAAAAAAAAAAAATACATTTAAAGGGGGTGAATATTTTTTGCACTTGTTTTTTTTTTTTGTCAATTAGAGTTGGTTGTTTATTAAGTGGCATTTCCCTTTATATTCTAGCCAGTGTTCTCCTTCATGTGACACCCTGACCCCCTTTCACCACATTGAAACTCGGAAACCTGAAAGTAGGAGGGATGGGTGTGGCTGACAAGCAACAACACAATTTCCATGTGGATAAAATAGGCCACCCGTTGGTGACTTGTGGTCGCAGTCTCGGTCTGGAAGAAAAGGGCTTGACAATTAAATACTCGTCCCAAATTGTCATTGAAGAATGAGTCAGAGGAAAAGCATACTGTTTGCGTAGCTCCACCAGCCGGGCGGTGAGTCCCGCTATCTCGTTTATGGAGCGCAGGATGTCGTCCCTCTCCTTCGGGTCTTCACAGAGGTCTGCAATGCGTTTGGCCTCTGCTAGAAGTGCTCGGATGTTCTCCTCTCCCTCCGGACCACCATTAGGATCAGCCAACCATGCCTGAAAAAGCAAGGGTATTATATTCTATGTCTGATGTAAGATACAGGAAATAGTACAAGCGCAGAAAATAAAAAGAAGTCTGGAAACAGTAACAATTAAAAGGTATTGTAGTTTTTCTCCCCAAAATTGGATAGAAAGATTCCAGAAGGATAAATGTTAGCTTATATCTGACCTGTGCCGCGTCCAGCCTCCTGGCAATGGCCTGCTTGGCATTGATTAGAGCCTCCAGTCTGCGAGCAGCGCTGTCCACTTTGCCAAAGAGCAGCTCTAAGCCCTGTGAGCACTGGCCTGCACGCTGCACGCACCCCGGAGACTGTCCCTGGCCTCTGTCAAAATCCACAAACACGGTCAACTGGACCATGAGATCAGAATAGACAACTTCAACAGCTACTCGGAGGAAGTACGCACAAACACGCTACCTGACACGCAGATCTGCAATCTGATCTGTGATCTGCCCCAGAGCTTTGGTGGTCGCCAGTATGTCTTTCCTCTCCTTCCCAGCACACAGCTCTCCCACCTTACCAGCTTCGTCCAAGATGACCCGCAGCGCCACCTCGCCGGGGTCTCCTGAGAAGGACAGCGTGCCGCAGCACAGAGGCGGACACGTTGAATAACGCGGATGTGTTTCAGCTGAAGGGTTGTAGGTGTAAAAACTGAAACCAGTGCTACCTGGCTGTCCCTGCGGGTCTTTGAGCCAGCTTTTGGCCTGCGCCATCTTGGATTCAATCAAAGCCAGAGATCTCTTCAAGGCCTCCATGTCCTGAAGGAGAGAGAGGAAACAATAATGTTAAGCTTTTTAAAAGCAGCAACAGTCATTTAATACAATTGATTTATGTTATTGTGTATTGTAAACCAGATTGTTTGCTTTCATAAGAGCTTTCTGTGTTTTTTTAAGGATCTGATGCCAACAAGAAGGACTTCCATCCTGGCCATTATGAACAGCAGCCTCTCTTCAGGAGTGGTCCCAGCAAGGGGGGGGGGGGGGGCTGGCTGGTTGACCTTTTGACCTTTACCTTTTCATTAATATCTTCAAAACCAAAGCAGCACAAATGACATTTTTTGCTGCACAAACCAGCACAAACGGAGTCGAGTTGATTGACACCAATTTCGTCTGATTTGAAGAAGGTGGTGGGGGGGGGGGGCTAGTTGACCTTTGATGACCTCTAAAAACATTTGTTTATATCTTTAAAATGATAGCGGCACAAACGAAAATTTCTGCTGCACAAACCAGCACAAACGTTTGGCACCAATTTTGTCTGATTTGAAGAGGGTGGGGGGGCCAACTTCACTCAGGTTTGGATACGACATTTCTTTGTAAAGTTTGACCAATTTCTAAACTGCTTTTCAAATAAAAGATTATGGAGACTATTGTATATACGCAGTAGTCTGGTAGTATGGTATTTCTTTTAATGAACAATGTTCTCTAAGTCTTTTAGTTCGGTTTCAAATCTTTGCATAGCACAGAGTCTGTACGTTTAAAATGTTTTTAAAACCACTGATTCTGGTTACTGTGTTATTGTTGCGCTCTTGGATTTAACAGCAGCATTTGACAGGATAGATCATTAAATTGTTTCATCCCTCTTCGACCAGTGGGTCAGCTTTCGAGAAACTGCACTGGAGTGGTCCAGGCCTTGCCTGACTGACTGAACTCTGTTTTATATGGGGTTCCTCAGGGTTCAGTTTTAGGCCCCCTTCTTTTTTACTCTTTATTTGCTCCTACTTGGATTCATTCTCCAAATGCATGGCGTCTCTTTTCCCTTTTATGCAGACAATTGCCAGAGAACGTGCCAGGGTGACACAAACTCTGTTGAGCCCCTTCTTAATTGTTTTAATGATTTGAGATTTTTTTTGTGGATGGCTTTGATTTTTAATCGATTAAAGAATAAACAGAGGTGATGGCATTCGATGACAGATCAGAAGTCCTCTGTTTGGACCTAGGGAATGTTGGTCAGTTTCTAAAGCTAAACCAAGCACAAATCTTGGTTTTAAACTGGACAATAGGCTTACATTTGACAGCCAGATCAAGGCTATCGTCAAATCCAGCTTCCTTAGGCTTCGGCAACTAACCTAGATGAAGCCCATGCTTTTGAAGAAGCCCTTGGAGAGCGTAGTCCATACCTTCGTGACTACAGGGCTGGCCCACTGTAAAACACTTTGTTTTGGTGTCAGAGGGTCTTTATTTAAACATCTGCAGATGACGCAAGATGCTCCTACATGTCTTTTAACTAACATACATACTAACATACATGGGCTTTAAGCACATTTCACCAATTTTGAGTTCCTTTCACTGGCTGCCTGTTCATTCTAGGACCACTTTGTTTTTATATTTTTACATGGCCCCACCCCACTCTACATCTCTGGACTTTTATAGCCTCTGTACAACACTTTGGCCTCTGGGTTTGTGTTACGTGATTTATAAATAAAGTTGGATTGAACTGGAAAGACAGCCAGTTCATAGAAATTATTCAGATTATTGTATAACGTGAACGAGGAGTTTGGTATTAATAAGTGCTTTCTGTGTTGTTGTTAAAATCATATAAATGTCTTAACTGCTTTTTTAAAGATATGTGAGAGTTTAACTCATTGATGCAGGATAGTATAAATAAGTCTAATAGCTATGGTATGGCTTGTTTATTTTTGGACTTGTAAGAAGAAAATAAAAAACTGTGACTGTGTGTTTGAGTCCTTACAGACATGGCTCAGTTTGTTGTACCAAGGTTTAAGGATTTAGACAGATATGGTTTCAAACCCACTAAGATTAACATCATGGTGTTTATATACATTAGAACCCTTCTATCAGAGGCTTAGATGAAGTGCTAGAGTTACACTTTTCCTGTAGTTGTATGTAGCATAGACAACCACAGGACTATGACACTTTGCCCTCGCTTAAAAGAAAGACAAATTCACCTCGTTGGAAATATTTCTTGTCTTTGAAAATGCAGACAGCCATGATTTGGTTTATAAATGAGTTAAAAATGAAAGTTAGTTCTATAAATAATATCATTAATAATAATAATAATAATACAGACTGGCGACCTGTCCAGGGTGTATCCCGCCTCGCGTCCAGTGAACGCTGGAGATAGGCACCAGCACCCCCGCGACCCCATGAGGGACTAAGCGGATTAGAAAATGGATGGATGGATGGATAATAATAATAATTGTAATAATGGTAATAATTATAATATATTTACCTGTGGATAAGAATGGATTTTCAACCCACAAATAGGATGTCTCAAAATCGTATATTTTGAGACATATATCTGTATGCTGTATTGATAAATGTCACAAGCATCTTGATGTAAAAAAGCAAAAGACCTAACATCAGACTAATCTATATGACTTTTAGTTGCTTTAATGTGGGTGGGGGAAGTAGATGTTCATTCAAGAGCTGCCTGTAACACCTTTGAAAGTCAATATTTTTGCATTATATTATGTAGAAATAATATTACCACCTATATTGGAAAAAAGGACTTCTAAAAAACACAATACCACGTAAAACAGCAAACCAAATCTACTAACGATGTCTTCTGTAATATTTACTGCAAATTGTGGATGCTGAGTTGATAGCTGTCAGCTACTCTTCATAAAACAGCAGTTAGCAAACTTTTTATTGAAACGAAGTAATGAATAAGAAATGTAAATGTAATGCACTTCAACCACCTCGCATATACAAAGAAACACTCTTTGACTGCTTTCTATGAGGGGAAGAAAAAAAAAAAGAAAGCCTTTTCCAGCTGGGAGGAGAATGAGAAGCTTAAGTGGAGCAGTTCAATACAGACCATCTATTATGGATGTGTCTGGACACCACCCAGCCTATTTCTATAATTCATCACCAGGCGTGAGGACGGCGATCATCGTGTGCCTGTATCCTCCCCTTGCGCCCTGACAGTAAGTGCTTATCACAGCTCAGAGACTAAATATGCTGTATTCCCACACGAAACATACACAGACAGACAGACAGATTGTTGTCTGAGGAAGCCGTGTGCAGAGAGACATGCAGGGGTTACAGCTCGCACGAGTGAAACAGATTGCACTTTTCTATCAGTGGCTGCAAACACTTTGATGCTCTGAACGTCGTTTCTGCACAGTTATTGATCCTACACAGCGAGCAGCCGCTGCAAATATAAGTAAAAACAATTGTCTGTCATCTGTTTCATGGCCATTCTACAGAAAATGGACATCTAGTGACAAACAGACACACATAAAGCCGTTTACTGTCGGGATTACGCACTCAACATCACCGCCTCGGCTTATAAGTCGACACAAACACAGGACGCACTTGCTTTTTTGAGCAAGCGAGCGACAGATAGGCAGAATGTCAGCGTGAGGACGCGTTTCTGTCTCGATCAGACACACGGAAACTCACACGCACCCACAAGCCTGCATGCTGGAAACCGCAGAGGGGGGAAAGAAACAGGCTTACCTTCTACAGGGAGGAAAAGAATGAAGGAGGAAGGTAAAGAAGGAAAGAAAAGGGGAAAAAAAGGAAAAAACCAGGAGTTACACTAGCAAGCAAAAACAAAAATGGAGACAGAAAGTAAAAGAGTGAATTTTTTCAGAGATGCACCTTTGAGGGAGAACGTTCGACTTGGCGTAAAAAGTTTTGTTTCAGCACCCCACAGATTTTACCTTGTTGGCCCAGGCGTCTTCGTCCCACGTGGTGAGCTGCAAGACTCTGATGATCTCGTTGATTTCAGCGCTCATCTTTTCAAAAGTAAACCTTCTGTTCTTCTCGGCCTCCTCGATGCCGGCTCCTCGGCTGCTTTTGGTTGCCACAAAAATCTTTATGGCTGAAGACAAAAAATGTGACCAAATCACAGTTATTGCCAGATCAATGTTAAGGATGAATGCATGCCTACTACATTAGATCCCTGCATGACGAAGTTCACACCTTTCTTACATTTGATAGCATCTGTTGAAAATAGGTGCTTAGGTTGTTTCAGCTAAAACTGATGCCTGCTGGGAATTAATTTAAACCTACAACTGTGGACCGGAGTTTACATCCAGTCCTCATGGTCACCAGTGATATTCATTAAGAAATTTAAAACGGTCCTTTTTTAGTGTGGAACAACATCTTCAATGAATTATACAAACAAGAGTTGCATTAGGCTAGATTGGATGTGTCTTTTATTATGGATGCTCCCTAAAAAATTGTATTTGCATTCAACTTGTTGATTTTAGGTGTAGCTTAAGAATATTTAGGTATAGCACTTCTTCATTATTGCTTTCCCTTTGCGCAATGGGATAGTTAAAACTTGGTCACAATTGCTTGATCCTAAATACAACTTTCAATTGTATTTAACACAGATAAAACAGTGTAATAATAATTATTTACCCAAAACTTGTGGACAATTCTTAAAAGGGGAGCCCAAAGACACCAACACATTTTGATAAACCATGGGTTCTGATTAGATGAGATGAATATTCAGCCAGAGTCACGCTTTGTGTTTGTTGGTAACCATGTGGGGTTGAGATTTAGTAGTGAGAGCTTGAAAAGCCATACTGTTGGATCACAAAATTACTAAAAAAAATGATGCAAAAAGCCTCTGTAAAACTATTCAGAATAATGATACAGCGGATAATGACATTTCTGAACAACTTTATGACTTCTTTGTATAAAATAAAAAATGTATAAATTACTTGATAAGTTTTAGCAGCTAGAGTAAGAACTGAGATAGATAGATAGATAGATAGATAGATAGATAGATAGATAGATAGATAGATAGATAGATAGATAGATAGATAGATAGATAGATAGATAGATAGATAGATAGATAGATAGATAGATAGATAGATAGATACTGTATAACAGACTGTAGCTGAGCTGATGGTGGGCGATGCATCGTCAGTCTCACATCCCTACAACCTAATGACTGTAATTACCAGTGTTACCATAACAACCGCTGTATGCTCAGCGACCTGTCTTGTCGTTTGCCCACACAAGTTCACCCGATTGCACCTGAGATGAGAACGGGCAGCAGCTCCTTGATGGTGTTCATGGAGCTGACGAGCATCTGTCTGTGCTCCTGGTGGGTCAGCTCCTGCTGCCGCTCCTCAATCATCTTTGACATCTTGGTCATGCCTGGTGAAACACAGAAACAAAGGCGGGGGGCAAAAATGATTCACAATGAGACTTTGAGGTTACTACAACTCAACCTCTCCTGCGGGTAGGATGCAGGAAATGCTTTTTAAATTTGAATTTGACCCGGCTGATAAAGTGATTAGCCGACACTTTCGAACATTGCTCCTTCATGAACCACTGAGCTCGAACAATGTCCGAAGCAGTGGTGTGGGAGGAAGCCTGGCATATGGGTTCCTCCAGCTCACAGCGTACTGAAAATGCAATTAGCCCGATGCCTCTGGTGATAGATGGTCTGTTTATGATCCTCCTGCCAGTGGAAAGACTCACTAACAGTATCTTGATGTCAGCGGAGTCAGTGGTTAATTTGGTTTTTGCTTCTTAACAGATGGCTCCATGACCCGGAGAAGAAGTAAAGGTTAATTGTTTCATCTTGGATGCTCTTATAAAACATTTTTAAACATGTTTAATTCACACTTGTGTACTAAAGTTATGTTAGCTTTGACCTTAATGTAACAGTGTTATACATGGGTATTTAGCAAATCACTAAGATTAGCTTTTAATTGTTAATAAGGCTATTTATACATCAACGCTGTTCATAAATTATGTACAATAGCTGATTCTATGACAGTATTTTATGACCTTCAGCTTAAAATTAGAAGGTTTCTGATTTACTACTAAATAAAATTAAGATGCAAGATATAATGATAAAGTAATTTAAAAATTGCTCATCCCAATACAATGCCTTGCTAACATATTTGAACCCCATAACTTTTAATATTCAAAGGCCAGCACAAAGCAGTGGATACCTGTGAGTTTCACCTTAAAGATACATGATTTTCTAAAGTTTTGATGAATAAAAATCTAAAGTGAGGCTTGCATTTGTATTCAGCGACACTAAGTCAGTAACATTTTAGATCCATTCTGTGTTGCCGTTACAGCGGCATGTTATTTTTTTTTTGTTTAGTTTTTTTGCTGTAAGAGCTCTACATACATAGAGGGGATAGTTTAGCACATTGTTCTTTGCAAAATGGCCCAAACTCAGCCAAACTGGAAGCAGAGTGCCCATGAACATCACTCTTGTAAGCGATTCTCAACTGGACTAAGTTCTGGCCTTTGTCTGGGTCATTAAAATACAAGAATACGCTGTGGTCTGCATGTTTCCACTGTAGCTCAGGTTGTGTATCTAGTGTTGTTGTGCCGCTGGGACCTTCATGTCAGTCTGACGTTTTTAACTCCTCTAAGACACTTTCTTTTAAGACTGTCCCATATTTAACTCCATAGTTACATTAAATCTTAACTAGCTTCCCTGCAGGATGGCCGACCCAGAGCACGACGCTGCCATTACTATGCTTTACCAGGGGGTGTTGTGTTCAGGGTGATGTATGGTATTTGTTTTCTGCCACACATGGTTTTGACATGATGACTGAAAAGCTATATTTTGATCTCATCTGACCTCTATGACATGTTTGTTGTCTCCCCAAACTGGGGTTTAATTTAAATGAGACTTCTTACGGCTTTCTTTGACAGGCTTTCTACGTGCCACTCTTCCATAAAGCCCCGATCTGTGGAGCACACGACTAATACTGGAGTCAACCGATTCCTCCACCTGAGCTGTGGATCTCCGCAGCTCCTCCAGAGTCCCTGTGAGCCTTTTGGCTGCTTCCCTGAATGCTGTAGTTTAGGTGGACAGCCATGTCTTGTAAGGTTTGTAGACAGCCAAACCCTTTCCACTTTGAAATGGATCAAGTAAATGAAATATAATATATGCCACTCTTTTTTTTAGCTCTTTTTTTAGTTGTAACTATTTTAAATAATCACTTCTTTGGGTTGGTCTGTCACATAAATTTCCAAAAAAATACATTGAAGTCTATGGGTTTAACATCACAAAAAGTTAGAGGTGATGTTTAAATATGTTCGAATTGATTGGCTTTAAGAGGATCTTCTCTCTGTAGTCAAGCTGTTTCTTTTTAAATGCATTTTCATTTTTACTGACCTGGTCCAAGATTTTTTGTATAAGTAATGAGGTCCTCCATGGTCTCCACCACTTCAGCTACTGTCAGATACTCGAGGATGCCTTTGCACACACGGATGATCTTACGCACCTGAAAACACAACGCAGTAACAGGTGAGATATCTCAAAGAACAAAAAAATAAATAAATAAATAAGAGCTTCCTTCCACGGCAAGAACAACTATATTCGTCCTGTAATCTTTTTTCGGGCCCTTGTTGTCTCTGTGGTGTCTTTGTGTGTGTGTGCGCGCGTCTGCTGTCTTGTGATGCTCATCTTGTGACTGAGAAAAGCCGCTCTTCTGAAAATGAGGCCGATGATGAGACATGGTGAGCTTAATCACGTGCTCAATGTGATTTCACTTGTGGAGCTGCCGTCGAACCTTCATGCAATTATACACATGCAACCCCCCCCCCCCCCCCTTCACATGCACACACAGGAAGACAGACTTTGTGAGTTATGATAGAGGGAGGTCATTTGATCTCTGTGATTAGATCTAGCTGCATTTGAGCCTCCATTAAAGCTCCAAGAGTTCTTCCTTCCTCTGTGCAGCTGCTAAATAAAGCTGTAATTCCCTGAAAGAGACCAAACCACGCTCTGACGGGATGGTGAGTATCAAGACTCTAATGCAAATTGGAGTAAGTAGGAAAACACACACCTCTGCTTCATCAAAGGTAAGGAGCAGGTCGGACGTTCCAGACAGTATCCCTCTGGATCCATCGATCAGGTAATCCCTCGCAGGAACCGAGTATGGATCTGCCTTAAGCATCTGAGCCGCCTGGACGAGCTTTGAGCATGAGTTCTCCACCCTGAAAACATGCAGCTGGCTTAGGAAATCTCTTCATAACACAAAAAAAAAAAAACATTGGCTACATCACAGTCAGTCTTTATGCGAAGTGATTTGCAAAAAAAGGGATAAACATCATATTTATTAATATCTAAATATTTTAGAGGCTACAAATCAGCATCTAATAAAGGCGTGAAACAAAAAATATAATTTTCTGTGTTTCCATTAAGTTGCTTAATCATTTTGAAACACCCTCTTCGGAAACCAATTGAGCACTTCCATATATGAGTGCTGATGTAGCGTAATTAAATGCCCCATCTGAAAATCTCTCCCACTAATCTCAGAACGTCAGAACTTTCTGACAAAAACCAAAACAAAAAACACCTCTTTAACTGGAATATGTTTAAACGGATGAGTGGTCTCTCATTGGATGGAAACGGGATTGAGCGAACATTTTGATACAAAGATTAGAAATGCAGGAAATACAGGCGAGCGCCATGGAAGTAAATACGGTGAAGGAGGGATTTCTCCTCGCATGCCAAAAATTGTCTCTCCTTCAGAAACACTTTTTTTTTTTTTTTTACCCAGGGATCATGAAACAGTTTTAGTATCAGATTTAAATGAAGGAGCGACCCAAAGCTTAGGGAAGACAGAGAGCTTGATCAGGGAGTCAACAGCCAAACCACCAAGTGGGTTTTGCCGGTGAACATAAAGTTTGCCAAACAAGAACATGCTTTATTTTACAAGATAGTTAGCTGCACCAGGAATTTTCTCTCTTTATTTATTTATTTATTTACTTATTTATTTATTTTTTTTCCCCCAGTGTCCTGTCTAGCAATATGGCAATAGAAATTGATATCTCAATGCCAGATAGAGCTCGACAGATTTTGCTTTTACAAGTGGAGCAAACAGCTTTCGCCATAGTGCTCCACTTGATTTTATTTATTTAAATAAATTTATTTTTTTTTTTATTTTTTTTACCGTGTCTGAGCCAGATGAAGGACAGCATACTTGACCACAGCAGATATCCGATTGTGTTACAGTATTTTAGGGCCAAATTACGTGTTTTTGTGAGGAAACTAACTGTAGATACACTAATAGAGTTTAAATGGTGTGGAAGACAGTTCTCAGAAAAAGGTTCTGAGAACTGCATTGCTATAGTGAAGTAAAACAGGCAAATCATCTGGAAAAAAATTAGACTTAACTCAGATTTTATGAATGGCCCTTTAAAGACTTATTTCAATGGGTTCATACTTCAGAGTGGGTCTGCTCTGAGCCAAACCCAGAAGCAGACTTAAAACCTGAGATAAATGCAAATTACAACAACATCAGCTTTACATTACCTTCAGTTTGAGACAATTTTAGGAAAAAAAATGTGGGCATGAATTTCAAATATTGCTTCAGTCAGTGATCGACCCATGGGGGATGAATTTTACGAGGATTCAAATAAAGCTAAATCCCCCCTCATTCTGACCCCATTGGTCAGGGTATCAATGGCCGATGGCTCGTCTATATTTAGGCAGGTTCACATTCCCACATGCTCCCGCTCCAAAGCCCCACGGGTGAGGTTTATGAGGTAGGAGAAAAAACAGCAGTGACCTGCTGGAGATTGGGATCATTTCTGTGAACCTGCACAATATTTGAAAATTGATAAACAGGCGACCGCGGGAAACAAAGAGTGGCTGGAAAAACAAGCTGAATGTTAATGTGTGAGATAAGTTAGAGCAGGAGGATTTTTAAGTACCAGCGGGCGTTTAAAAATGGACATACAACAAGACTTTTGTTGTTTGAATGTCTTGTGTTTTTATAAAATGTACCAAGAACAAACAATACTATTCTTATTATCTCATACTAAATGCTTAGTTGAAGGCTGCTGTTCAGTTGTGTCTTTTCTCAAAAGTCAAGATTTTTAAGTTCCAAGTAAAAATACAATAGACAGGAATGTGCAAGAGGGAAATTCAAAATTTTACACCGACCCTGACCTCAAAATCTAACATGTCAGCTGCCTGCTTATAGCACACTCACAGCAGCAGTAAAAAACCTTACTTACAAATCACTCTCGCTTGTTATCTTTTTCATACACAAATACTACACATCCTCCACTGGCGACCACGGTACTTTAGTGTTTAAAAAACACAAAGCAACTACTAGCATGTATGCTAATACCAGATGGCTCGTCACTGAGCAAAGCAGTTAGCATAGTAGCACCATTGATGACTTCAGATTGGGGCATTTTTTACTTGATTTTGGTCTCATTTAATGATCCATGTTCAGACTTTGGAGCCGAACAAGCACTTTTTGGTCCACTGTTGCCCATTCCAGGTCATTTGCACAGCACATGAAGTCTTTCCTGTTTGATGCAAATATAAATGTCCTTGAACAACTCATCCTTTTGGCTATTACTTAAGTGTTTTCATTCACCTCATAAATGGCAGAAACCAAGATTCGTTCCCCTGACTTTAAATGCAACCCAAGTGCCATCAGTGGCATTTGAACCGCGGTTTGAGAACCACGGAGCTGGAGCAGTGGCATTTACACAAAGAAGCAATCAAACACTGATTCCCAGCACTGCTTAGCAAGAGCTCTCAGTGAGCATCCTGGGCTGATGTCAGTTCTTTGGATGCGAGCTGGAAAACAGCTCACAGCCTCTCAGCGGTCTGGATGCCGGGGCTGGACAAGCACCCGGTCTCGGCCTCAGAAGTGGCTCTTTGTTGTAGCCGGGAACGGCGCCAGGTTTCCTGACATTAAAACGCCTGGAATCCTCGATTAAACAAGTTCTCTGTGTGCTGAGATAAAGCGCATCGTTTCCAACATTTTGTGCCTGTCAGACAGAGATACAGCAGCGGTTATTTACTTTTCCAGCACATGCGCACTGCTTCGTCCACAGGCTTACTTAATAAAAGCAGGAGGCATGTCTCTCTTCATCACCTGGTCCTCTGTGGTTTGAACCGTTTCCTTCCCCACCTGCAACACACACAGATTGATTCCATTATCATTAGCTGCAGCAAGACAGGAAACGTTTTTAAAGGGCACTATTAATAGACTGAAAGGGTGAATGAGTGTGTATCAATTCGCGCCTATTCCAACCATGCATGCATGTCATTTCTCATGAGCTGGGGAAAGCAGCTCGGGCTCCAGTTCATTTCTTCTGTCTCTTACTCTGCATGAAGGCAGGGGAACATGTTTACGTGTGACCAGTGTTAGTAGCAAAATTAAAGCTCTGACTTCACCAATTCTAGGTTATATAATCTCAAGAGCAACTGTTTTGTAGAAGTAAACCAGGTGAAACAATATTTAGAATTTAGTTTTGATTCAATTTTCCAAATTGTAACGTTATTACGGCTGCATCAAAGAGAGCCACTCACTGCAGGCTTCTCCTGCAGACGTTCATAGCAGCAAAAGTGCATCCTTCGCACACAAGCATGCCTAACCTTATACGGACAAACACACAATTTGCAGAGCCGTTCCACTGAACTTCATAATGACAGCTTTAATTATTCTAGACCCTTAAAAAGCCAAAGAAATGTGTGTGGTCCAGCATTTCAGTCTCCACAGAGATTCTGGATCCCAGCAGACTCCTGGTGTAAAGCCCTGACAAATACAATAAAACATCTTTCTCTCTCTCACACACACACACACATACACACAAACACTCGTGTGCGCTCACACACGTTTGAGATGCAATTACAGCGAAATGATGACATCAGTTTCTTGCTGCTGCCTCAGAATATTTCTGTTAATAGACTTTCTGGCTCCAGAGATTTAAGGAACAGTAAACTGTGTGCAGTGCAGCATCTGTATGAAGTGTAGAGTTTTCCTATTTTGACCACGCACATTTATTCTTTATATATATATATATATGTATATATATATATATATATATATATATATATATATATATATATATATATATATATATATATTAGGGCTGGGCAACGATTAAAATATTTAATCGCGATTAATCGCCCTGATTAATCGCGATTAATCGCGATTAATCGCATTGTATTTACAAACTCCAAGAATGAATTCAAAAGTAGTGTAAAGAGCACTTTTATTTTAATGTTCTGCTGCCATATGAACAAAAGTGTTGTAACATTTGTAGCACTTATTTTATACTGTATATTTTCAACCCATCTATTGAATTTAGTGCACTAGTTGATCTTTTCTTCATAAGAGAACAGCAAGCACTGCAGCCAAAATATGGCCTTTTTTGACCTGCTGTATATTAGCCAGTCCCTAAGCTTGATGTATCATGAAACTGTTGACCTTTTGGGTTTTGTGGTTTTTATTTTATTATTACAATTAAATAATAATAATAATAATAATAATAATAATAATAATAATAATAATGTTATGTTCAGTGTTTTTTCGCTAATCCACCTCTTATATATTTCATCCTTATGTAATTTTGTCTGTGTTGTGTGCACCTGCCTGTTGCTTTAATCCTATACATTTCCCCGTCGTGGGATAAAAAAAGGATTAGCTAATGTTATCTTATCTTAAATAACACTTTTTAATATATGTACTGGGTTCTTTCAAGGTCTTAATTACATGTTATGTGTGGGCTCCAGTAACATCCATCCATCCATCCATCCATCCACTGATCTACCTGGATGTTCCCAGGAGGACTGAAACGCCTCAGTCAGTGACGTCTGTGGGTCTGTCGGGGCAGTGAGAGAAGTTTCATCTCCTCTCTCCGTTTCTGGGGCTCGACGTTTTCATGTTTTTTCACGTGCTTAGATAAATTTGTTGTGTTTCCACTGAAATGAACCGGCTTTTTACAAAACATACAGCTTGATTTCATTTACGGTATTAAAATAAAGCCAA
Source organism: Fundulus heteroclitus (assembly GCF_011125445.2). Taxonomy (NCBI): domain Eukaryota; kingdom Metazoa; phylum Chordata; class Actinopteri; order Cyprinodontiformes; family Fundulidae; genus Fundulus; species Fundulus heteroclitus. The sequence goes on from NW_023396748.1 coordinate 96,560, forward strand.
ACGGTGCTACTTCCCCGTTCATGTTTTTTCGCTGCTGCGGTCTCTCTCAGCTGTTTGTGTATTAAGTTTGTGTGAGAGCTCAGTGGGCGGGCCAGGCTGAGCCTGCGTGCTGATTGGCTGGCGCCGCTGAGCCATGTACGAGAGGGGAGGGGGAGCGGGAGAGTGCTGCCGTGTGCCTGCTGACTGACACTGACTGAAAGCATATGAGCAACATGCGTTAATGCGCGATAAAATAAATATCGCCGTTAATAGTCTAATGAATTAACGCGAAATTAACGCGTTAACTTGCCCAGCCCTAATATATATATATATATATATCGACTCTAAACAGCTTATCTTTTCCTGCCTAAGAAAATCGTTCCCGCAGAATGATGCTGCCATTACCATGTTTAACCCTGGGAATGGTGAAGTTAGGGTGATGTGCAGTCTTAGGTTTTCTACATAGAGCATTTTCTTGTATGCCAGAAAGTTAAAATTATGGTCTCATCTGACCAGAGAACCTTTTCTCCATGTTTCTTATGTTCCCTACATGACAGAGGACAACCCTTAAAAATTTATCTGTTGTAGGTGCATTTAGGCAATTACTTCCTTGTTGCCAGATTTAGCTATTAGTGTATAAATCGCTCTAAATGTAAAGTTCGAACCATGTAGACCTCTATGGTCCCTGATGATGTCTGTATGAGACGGAGGATGGGATAAATCTAAAATTAAACTTTATTCCTAAGTCAGATTTAAATTTGCCATTACTATCTGCATTTTAATATTAGTTTCTTTCATGGGATGCGCTTCATTATTTTCTTTTTGTCTTTCTTTTCTTTTCCTGTTGCCTTCTGCATGAATGGAGCTCCATAAGGAAACTTATAAGATCGCAAAGGGTAAATTGGAGGGTGTGGTGGTGACATAACAGTATTTTGAAAGGTTCAAAGAGTAAATTTGTGGCTCGATTAAACCTTGTCCAAAACGAGAGCAGATTTCTCCTGTTTTAGCAGCAATTCAATGGCCACCGGTTAGCTTTTGGATTTATTTTTATAATAAATTTTTGAAATATCTCAATGCACCTTGTCCTCACTTATCTGTCAGACCTGATCATCTGCACGTTCCTTCTCGCTTGTTCAGGTCATCAGATCGGCTTTTATTGGTTGTTCCAAAGACAAAGAGAGGTGACCGCGTTCTGTCATCACACCACCATGTAACAAATTATCTATACATATCAGGCCAGTCAACTCACTTTCTGTTTTTAAATCTTATCATAAAACACATTTTTTTTTCTCTCTCTGGCTTTTAACACAGTTTAAGATATTGGCTTTTGTGGCTTAATTGTTTGTTTTTGTTTATTTTCTCTTTAGTTTACTTGCTTTATTTTGCCATATTTTGAATTGTTAGCTTGTTAGGGTGTGTAAGGCACTTTGGTCAACAGAGTTATGGTGCTATAAATTTGAGTTGAGAATGTATTTGCAAAGCTCTGCAGCCCAAACTAAAGTCAAGTAGTTTTAAAATCAAGATTAAAAAACTGCAGAACTGCCAAACCTTTTTTGTCCTTAAAATCAGAGGAAAGAGTCTGCCTTTTGAATCAAATGCTAAACTACAACAATTTACAACAATTGTTACATCCAGCATCCATGGCATATTCAGTGGTGTAGCAAATCAGCAATCAAGAGGAGAATGGTTAGAGATTTTATAGCAACAACCCAGTTTATGGCCATCTGCATTTGAATCACTTTTGGGTGATTTTCCAGAAACCATCCATGAGCTAAAACAATAACATGGTGTAGAAGAGGGAACAGAGTGGGAAAAAGAGGATGTGCAGGAAGAAAGCCTATTTTAGAGAAACGTGTTAATATGGGGTAACTTCAAATTCAGCTTAAACTAAAAAGAACAAAAAATAAATTGAGGTAAAGCATAAAAATAAGAAGACCTGGAGCTGTTGCTGCAGATGATGCGTCCTCAGGGTAAACCAACCCCTGGACTTTAAATGTTACCATATAAAGCCTAACTACCTTCATTTTGGGTAACATTCTGTAGTCATTAAGCTGTACAATCAGTTGAGAACAAGCTTTTCATGCCGCAGTATGTTTGTAAAAAAGAAAAAGTCAAACAGAAACTGTCAAAATGATCTGACGCAGCTGATCTGTCCTGGGGACTTTCTTTATTTAAAACAAATACTGCTAAGGAATGCAGTGCAGACGACCCGGAAGCGTCCTCCAGACAAACTATGTTTCCTGTAAGCCGCAACGCTTGCTATTGATTATGCAATGCATTAATAATGCAGAGTAAAGTGGACACAGAAGTGGGCTGTACGTGATTGCTGCAGCAGGAATCACAGCTATTGATCGCAGCTGTCAAACTGCACTTTGTCTTACCTGAGGTTTAATGTGCTTTCTTTTTTGTTTTGAGGGTTTTGAATCGCCCAGAATTCCTTATGTTGATTTATTGGGACAAAACCCATCCCTGCACATAAATATATAGGTTTTAATGACAATGTTTGGAATAAATGAAGACCTTTATCGAGCCACCTCCACACACCTCAACCACTCCCTGATTGGAGCGTTGTCCATTTCAGATAGAAGTATCACTGTTTTCAAAGTCACTGATAACGCTGAACCTGAAAGTCTGATCATAGATGACCATTGATGATAAAGCACTATCCTTCCTGAGCCTAGGGTGGCTGCTGCTCGAATGGAGGAGTAGGTATCCTGAAACTGGAAAGTTGTGGGTTTGATTCCAGCTTCTTCGCCCACCATACTGCAATCCCCAATTTGTCTGATGATGCTCCAAATGCTCCACAGTAGTGATGGTATATTTGGAAAGGTGGTGTTTAATCAGTCCCATACAGTCCGGCACCTTACAACAACATTTCTGTTCTCTTTCATTCATCTCATTGAAACATCTAATTGACATTGGTGGACTTGGGGATACTCCAGATGCAGTATTAATCTAATTATAGGTTTTAGGCTTGATTTACTTTTCTTCCTATAATGCAATCTTGATCTAAAAATATCAAATTTTCTGATCAATGTCTACCATACTGTGTTTTCAAAGTCAAAACAAAAAAGTTACATCCTTAGAGACCATATTTGGGCTCTGTCTGCACAGTAATCAAGTTGTTGGCACCATTGCTTTGTAGCAAGGTCTCGGGTTTTGCATTTCTCTATGGCGTTTACACATGTAGGTTCCCTGCTACTATAAAATAATAGATTTTAGGGTAATTGGCAACTGCAAATTGCCCTTTGGCGTGAATGTGTGCATTGTTGTCTGTCCTGTGTTGAACCAAGTTAAGAAACCAGCCCTTATAGATGGGTGAGGTTTTGGCCCTTCACTTTCAATTGCTCTTTCAATCAAGATAAAATGTTTAGTCTAGGTGAAATTCAGTATGTGTGAAATGACCCTGTTTATTCCAGATCTTCTATATTTTTTAATTGAAACATCTGTGGTAAACAAATAAAACAGCTAAAAACACGCTTAGCCAAAATAAAAATGCTGGAGGGTGCTGTGAAAATCTTTGAAGAGGCATAAATACAGACTGTGGGTCATTTTCTTAATTCACGTAGAGTTTGACCCTTCACACGTACACAGAATAGCCATAATAATTATGAACAGCATGGGCAACCTGACTGTTCTTCTATTATGTGGCCTTACATGCCAAACGCTGTGATGTGCCGTCTTTTCTGACACCTTTCTATTTGAACCAGCATTAATCTCTGCTGCAGTAGCCAATCTGTCGGGTGCCCTGGATGACCTTGAGCCACAGCAGACCAGGAACACCAGACAACAGCTGCAGTTCGGAGATGCTGTGATCCAGTCATCTAGCATGTCCAGGTTGGACCTCTTTTAACTTGTTTCAACCTCTACTCTTTTTTCTATTTTCCTTTGTATGAAACACCAACTTTCAAGACACAATTTTTACTTGATGCCTTATAGATATCACACCCACTCATTAATTAACGTGTTATTAATTTAATAATATGAAAAAGTCATTTTATTTCCTATTGCTTCAAAAAGACTGTTTGCTGGAGCTTCAAAGACACAAATATCTGAAGTTACATTACAAACAAGAAACTGACAGTCTTTCAGTGCATGAAATATCCCAAATGTACTGCACAAATGTCCCAGTTCGTTTCAAAGTCACCAACTATGCCTCATCCTTGGTGTGCCAAAAAAAAAAAAAAAAATAGAGAAATAAGCCAAGGAAACTCTGATTTCTTGGTGAGAGCTGGCAGTTTAATCAAATTAAATTTCCTGTTAAAACACGGTGCTTGACTAAAACATTGCCATTTTTCTCTCCCGTATCATCCTCAGCTCATTGCGCATCATGTCATCGGTGCGCTTTTTAGTTGACAGGCCTACTTCTCACATAACTCCTCTCCCTCTCTGTTCAGTAAAGTGTGCGCTTACTTTACTCAGTGCTAAATCTATTTATTCCTCGCCTCCCCTCCCCCTGAAGGAGTCGACGTTGACTCCTTCAGAAGCAGACACTTCTATCACTGAGCCAGCTCTCTCATCAGCAGAACGCCCAGAAAACCTGCGCTCCCAAACAGATGCACCAGCGGCGGTATAGTATGTCCCTCGTCTGTGGCTGAATCTGCATCGGCCCCACGCACGACCTCAGGGAAAGCACATCGCCTCGAGTGTATTTAGGAGCCTGAGTGGCCGAGATCTTAAGTGCGTGCAACCCCACCCGGCCATCCACAGCCCACCCTGGACGGGGTTGACTGTAACTGTATCAGCGTGCTCTGGGACCCTTGTGGTGTTGTCGGCATCTCGGTGTACAGCACACTGTGTTAACTCTAGATAGGCTAGACATGAATCATCCTTCTAAAAAGAAAAAAACATGCATGCTCCAAAGAGCTTCACCTTTTTTTTTTTGGTTTTGGTGTTCTTTACATAAAGTTAAGTTTATCTACCCAGCAACAGCGTGCTGGATATCTCATGAGCTGCGGTCTCCAGCAGCGTCTGTGCTCTCTTTGTCAACCACTTCTTCGCTCTTGCAGATCTGTCAGCGAATGCATCGTTTTTCTCCTCTTCCTGGGAGTAAGTAGTCTGAAAGCTTTTTTTTTTTTTTTTTTTTCCTAAAAATACACCCCGCAATTCTCAGTGCTGAGACTTTGGAGTGTAGCTTTCTTTTCCTCTACTGAGATATCTTCCTCATCGCTCGGTTTTAAACTGTGAATCTTCATCCAGAGAGCGTTTTCTGCGTCTGGCAGCTTCCCCGTGCAACTCCCTGATCCCTCCTTGCAGGCTCTCATATCCATGATGCGATACCCAGCGACAACCCCGAGGCAGCTTTTAGCCTCCTTCTGCTCGCTGTCTGGATGAAGGAGACCGGCAACAACAGAGGGAAAAGGGAGAAAATAGCTGATAGCCAGCAGACAGCAAGGACCCAATCAAGATGAATAGCATTGCAATGGAGAAGGCTTGATTTTCTGCTTTTTTTTTTTTTTACCTCTAATCCAGACTGTAAGTTAACTGCTCATCAAATCATTATTTTAATGCCTGCCCTACACCAGAAAAGTGAGAAATAGGGAGATTGATGAAATAATTAACTATTAGCATGCAGTGCAAACTATTAGAGCTAATTATTTCATTTGCTATGCATAAAACACAAGAAACTTTAGCATAAGTTTCCATTATGTAGATTCAACATTGTCCTTTTAATTGAGGAAGTCAGGCTCCAATTAACCTACTATCACATTAAAGGATCCAAAACATAAAATAATCAGGTTTATTTTTGCCCTTTAAAAGGTTTTCTTTTGATCCAAAGCTTCCTGTTTTCATGGTGTAAGGGAATGCATGTTTACTTCTGCCTGGTGTTGAATTCTCCTGAGCGACCGAGTGAGTGGGTGAAGCTTTAATCAATAACAACGACCCAGGCCAGCAATAATGATGTGGCCCGTACTGATATTCATTTTTTTCCCAGCCAGTGCACACACAGGAATAGGTCAGGAAGCTGACTAAAGCCGGCTTCTTTCTACTCTAAACGACCACTGTGACTCAGCCGTGTCAGAGATTAAATAAAAGAGAACGTGCAGACGAAGAGAGGACAGTGAAAGAACAACAAGATGAGATGAAGTACATCCCATCGCCGAGTTCCTTCGTGAATATTCAATGTCTTGAGTTGTCTGACAAATTTTATGGAAATCCGAGGAGCAAACCCCGTCTTCATGTGGCACACATGACATATTTCCAGCCACTGGTCCCCCTACACAGAGGAGCTTCCTCTAAATTCAGTCAGCCCTCACTTCTTCCACCCCACAAGTCTCACACAGCGCAGCTGCCATCAGGGTAGCCAACTCTCACTCTACTGGAGTATCAGGAAAAATATTTTTCACAAGTACAAGTTAAGTTTAAAGTCTATATACCCTAATTTAATATAGGAACATTTAAGATATTTATGCACATCAAAATATACAAAATATGCACATTTGTGCCAGAGCTGTGGTTGATGGATCACCTACAGTAAATTCTGCTCCAATGTAGCATTTAAAACCCAGACCAGCCTTTCTTTTAACACTTTTTTTTTTTTTTACTGGCATAAGTTGCCAAAACAGTTATAACGAATCCATTTGTAGTATGCGCAACGTTGCCATGTGTATTCACAACACTAACTCCAGGGAGACAACTAATTTGGCTACTAATTGATTACTAAAATGATTTCTACTCATTGGCTTACTTTCACTCATAAAGGAAATAAAGATTGTACATGATGCCCATGTCTCAAACCTTAAGTCTTCAGTAAGTCTCTAATTTTGCGACTTAAAGGGCTAATAAGTAAGATTTTTACCGTATAATCAACCTAAATCATTCTCAAATGTCACCTGAGATGGAAATAACATTCCCTATAAACAATCTGTCCTCTCCATCAACAACGTCTTAGTCAAGTCTTTCTCCTTTCAAACCTAGAGGTACGGTCCAGAACTACTTCGGTTGAGGGTGTAGCCCGTGTTTACTTCCTGGTTTCCGAGCCAATCATATGAGAGTTCCCATAACAGAGCGCAGCATTTGGTATTTTGTTTTGGTAAAAGAGCAGCAGCCTGCAAACATGGAAGCCAGTAAGAGAAGCAGACCAGAAATAGAACATTATACAACCTAATTTATCTATCCTCTGGATGTAAAAATTCAGTGGGGTTTCAACGGACTGTTGAGTAAATGACTGGTCTCCATGAAAGGCGTTGTGTATGTGTTGATCCGACTTTAACTACTAGGTGTGATTGTTACCTATTGTTCCTTTAAGCGCAATTGGTCTATGTTCACACTGCAGATCTTTAGGCTTAATTCAGATTAAACAATTCAGACTTCAGTCTGAATTGTTCAGCAGCGCAGTGTTTAAGGAAGTGATGGCGGGTGTAATTGTTGCTGTAAGCGTTCAATAAAGCAACAGTACAAAAAAAAAAAAAAAAAAAAAAAAAACAGAATAGTGGATACTGGCATCTCCGTGTTATTATGAGGTTTTTGAGCAACTGGAACTGACCGGAATAATAAGACCACATCAACTCAAGGCGAAGAAATCTAAGGGGAAAAAAAAGCACAGCTATTAAAATTGGCCTTGACTGCTGTGTGGAAAAGTTTGATTAAAAAGCCAGGACAGATGAAATGCAACATGGGCGTTCAGACTGCAGGCGCTTTGAAAAATGTTTGATACTTATCCGATTTAGCCCCATCATATGGGGGGGAGCAGAAATCAGATTTTATTTCTATTTTGTGTGTGTGTGTGTGTGTGGGAGGGGGGGGGGGGCATGGGTTGATGGGTTGCAAATGAACAAAAAGTTGTGAACGTAGTGCAGACTCACGCCCTGATCTCTGTCTCAGGCTGGTCCTGAAGTTGGTATTAGAGTCACAGTGCAAAAAAATTGAGGGTTTTTATACTTTTTTTCCTTAAGGAGTGTGGGCTGTGTTGAATCATTTCCGATTGAAAATCAATGATAAACAGTTAAATCACCCAGGTCAAACCTGTTCTATGTCTACACTGGAGCAGAAGGAGGGCCTCGCCCAGGGGACCACTCATGAAGGAACCGCCACTGGGCATCAGTAATGCCCGGCTGTTTTTGTTTTGTTCCTCCTCACTCCAAGCTCCACTGAAAAGTTGCCAGCTCTCTGACCCGAACTGAGCAAAGTTTGACATTTCATGTTGCGCACTGACAAAAACCTAAAACCCGACGCTGGAGCCCATCAGACTGACACACACACAAACACACATACGGGCATGAACCTCAGCCGGTGGATGACAGCTTTATGTCTTTTTAATGGCGACCGAGGACCAAATAGGGATTTCCAAGCCATATTTGTGGAAGCCACAGAAAATAATCAGCTGCTGCTGCTCCGTGCAGGACAGCTTTATGGTCTCTTCTTCTCCTGATTCATGGCATTGACTGAGTAAAAATTGCATGATTGACCCCCCTCCTCCCTCCGCCCTCTTCGATCCAGTCGGTCCGCAGAAATATGCTGGAAGTTTTGGGAGACAAATGCTAAGATAAACTAAAAACACAAGGATCTACGCCCTGCCCTTTGAAAGTCGGGACTCACCCGCACAAGGTTGCTGACAGCCGCCTGCACCGCGGCCACCGGCACCGACAGGTCCGGGATGGCTTTCCCGTCCACCTCCCCCTCCTCATGCATGATGACCAGGTGGGAGATCTGCTGGGCCACCGGCTCCAGGATGCTCTCAATGGTCTTGGTGTGAAACACCGGCATCGTGAACGACTTTCAGCACAGCCCCGATGGAGGAAAGAAAAAAAAAAGGCAGCTGGTAGCTCCAGCGCTCACTGTCTTTTTTCACTCCCTCGCTCTCCTTCTCCCTCTCCTCCTCGGAGACGGACGCCGAGCTGACAAGCCCAGGCCTTTCAGAGGAATCCTTGCCTCCTCTCCCGAGGATCTCTTTGAAAGCCGGACCCGAGCGGTCGGTGTCCTCCGGTGGGAGCGACCCAAATCGTGACAGAAGGAATCACCGCCCTCCGCCCAATCAGAGCCCAGGAATACAGCTGCCAGGGTGCTCGGTGCGCACTGACGCTCTCCCCCGTACGCACACACTCCGCAGACCAGAGCGCGTCCTGAAATTACGTCATGCGCGCCTAGAGCCCCCCCTAAAAGGAAAGTGTTGGGGTAACTTAATGAGTCTTGATGGGGGGGGGGATAGGTTGTGGCTCTGGTTGCAGCAGGTGAAACATCTCCAGCCGGTGAGGTTTTGGCGCAGAGCGGCCTGAGAAAAAGGTCTCATAGGGAAGAACCAAAAAAAATCAGCACCTCTGTTCATAACGGGTTACGGCAAACGTGGCTGTTTTCGTTTCGTTCGCGAAGCTTTAAAAACCTCCATGTGACATTTGAGCCGCGTTCAGTAAAAGGTAGGTCAGGAGTTCGTGTCTCCAGGCCTTAATGTCCAGGTCTAAATAAAGACCAAGGATTCAGCTTGCTGCTGCCTGAGGCTGAAAGGAGTCTCAAAGATCACCGCATGGCAAGAGCACACGGTTTCACTCACTTATCTGCTTTTAAAGCAAAGATAAAGCTCGACGTGTGAGCATTTCGACAAGTCACCTGACGAGTCCAGCTTGACACTGTTGGCACATTAATGTGAAAACAAGTTGCCTCAGGGGTATGATAACATTTATCTTACTCTTGGCACCCCTGTTTGCCCCCCCCTCTGAGTGTGTGGTTGTTGCTGGGGTTGTCTCTGTTGCTGAAACCTGAGCCTGTGTTGGGGAAAGCGGAGACCCCGACAGCGAAACGAGCTGTATTTATACCCCTGGGACCCCAGGCTGACCGAAGGACCTGGGGCCAAGTGACCCCCGATGTGTTTACGCATGCGGTGTGTCCTGATGAGAAGCTGCTGTCCAAACAGGACAAACTGGACATTCTGGTCCTCCCGCGCCCTGTTATCTGCCATCTCATCTCATCAGGAATTACCCTTAAACAGGAGTGAAGAGTTGAACTCGCTGTCGCGCAATCCCATATATGGATTTAGCCGGAGTAAAAGCAGCAGTAATATAAACTGGTGTCTGTGAGTTACAGATGAGGTGCAAGGCAGGCTCTGATTGGTCCCAGTAGTCCCACTGGCAAGTATCTGTATATGTGGACTTGTCTAAACAGAATTTGATAGAAAGCTTGTGAGGGCTTTAAAGTATGCTTCCAGCAGCAGCCGCTTGGAATGTGGTTGCTTACAACAAAATGTACTCGGAGGCTTTTATGCCCCGCGTATGATTCGTTGTAATGATTGCAGAAGTGATGCAGCTCTCCTGTGAAATGTTTCTTCTGCTGAGTCTGGTGTGGGTGGAGAAGGTTTGGGGTTCTAGACAGAGAGGTGTGAGTCACAGCGAGTCTGACAAGACGTGATGCCAGACTTGCTCTACTGTGCCAATCTGCTTTCTTTCTTTGCAGTATTTCTTTTTTTATCACACACACAAGTGTGTATGTGTGTGTATGCACCTTGTGAATATAACTGCCTTTAAGCATGTGTGTAAGTATTTCTGTATAAACAGGTTTTTATTTGTCTGAGGTAGTATTAAACTACTATTAAATGTTGTGATTTAATTAAAATCATCCTAATTAATATAAATTAAGGCCTGAAAAAACATCAGTCTGCATGTAATTCGTCTATAATGTATATCTATGTTATTACCGGATGCAACTATATATAGTGTATATAAATAGATTATATCAGTTGGAAACTGGTTTAGAATGAAATACAGGAAAAAAAAATATTTCTAAAGTCTCTAGCTAGTCCATTTTAGAATGGATTTTGAGCTGTTATTTGAAACGCTTAGTGTTATGCCGCTTCACCGTACCCAGACCTCTCAGGTCTTACGGGAAGTGTCGGCCTGTTGGTCCTTAGAGCGAAAACTTAAAACACACGAGGCGTCCTTCTCCTGCTATGGCTCTTCTTCTTTAAAGTTTGGGTGTTTTTACATGTGAGCTGTTAATTGTTTTATTTAATTTTATTTAACAATTTTATTGATGTACGTGCGTCTTCAGTATTTCTTCAATACCTCATTCCTTACAAATAATTTTTTTCATGTTATGCCCAGGCTGACAGAGAAGCCGAAATTCGAGTCAAACTCGGTGTTGGGCTTTAAAAGTTTGATTAAAAATAATAAAGACTTGGTGAAGGCAGGCAAAAACTGGAGAGGCTGCGAGCTGCAGGACACGCGACCGAGTCAGGAATCAGTTCTGCGAGAAAGGCAGGGTTCATGAACGACAGGACTGACGGGCCTGGTGAAGATCATGGTCAGGAAAGAGAAAGCTGATGAGGGGTCCAACGAGGACAATGTGAGTCAGGGGAACACAGGAAACGAGAAACTTGATCAAAAACACCCAAGACAGGCAAAGAACACGGGGCATCTTCTCACTCAAAAGGCTTTCCGATAATCCGCCGTTGAATGTGAAGCCTCAGAATATAAAGCCAGAGAAGCAGGTGCAGGAGGTTGTCTTAATTACGCTGCAGTGGAAGAGATCACAGGTGCATGAGATGACCTTAATAGCCATGGCGTAGGAGAGGGACAGAAACAATTCAATTTGCCCTTTGTTCATTTTAATGTATGGTTCTTAATTGTTTTACGTCTGTCCTTCAGTTTTTTTACTTCTGTAAAACTTTTTTTGTCACATCTGGCTGTATGGAAAGTGCTTATATATAAACATTGATTGATTGATTGATTGATTGATTGATTGATTGATTGATTGATTGATTGATTGATTGATTGATTGATTGATTGTGGCTTGATGGGTTGAGTAGTTGTCTTGCAATTGGAAGGTTGTGGAAGGCACTTAACCCCAAGCTGCCTACCGAGCTGCGCATCGGTGTATGAATGTTGGCGTGTTAGTGAGAGCAATTGGGTGAATGTGGCTATAGTGTACAGCGCTTTGAGTGGTCAGCATGACTGGAAAAGCGCTATATAAGTTCAGTCCATTTAATGATAAGTAAAAGGCAGTTATTAGAAAATCAGGCTACTTCATTAAATAATAGGTGCTTTATCAAGAAATTACAAAATATTGAAGTCTAATCTAATTAATATTATTTTCTATGTTTTGAACAGAAAGTTGTTTATTTGCACTTCAGCACCAAAAAAGTACATTGCTTTACTCATTATAAAAAATAAATGGTATAAACAAAAATGTGTTATTGAGCTGAAATAAATTTATGACACCCTGCTCATAAATGCAGTCCACAATAATAAATCAACTTCAGTGTTAAAAAAAACCCTGATTCACACAAACATGATAACATTTTGATGAGAATCTCACTTAGCGCCATGTATGCATTGGGTTTTGAATTATTAAGCTGGTTTTGTTTTCATACTTTTATTCTATCTTGCTGTTTTTTTGTTTCTGATTAATGTTGTGTTTGGACTAGCTCCGTTTTTGTTATATTTTACCTGTATGTAATAGTGTTCAGCTATTTACTCTCAGTGACTGCCGTCTGTCCTTCTCCACTGCTGCTCGTTTGTAATCACTGCTGTTTTTGCATCCAATAATCACATTATTCAGTATACATGTGACCTGTCTTCATGCACTCTTTGCATGGCTGCCCTGTTGCTTCTGGTTTCATGGTAAATGTCAAATGGTCACTGTTGAGCTTTGGTCAGATTATTTAGTGTCCATTGTTTTTGTGTGAAAGTAGAAAGTACAGATAATTGCATGAAAATGTAAGAAGTAGACGTAAAAAGTAGGCTAAAAATCTAATTACTCCACTGAAGTATAAATGACAAAAAATTCTACTTTAGTAAGTTAACAAAGTATCTGTACTTAGTTATTTGACACCTCTGTTTTTTTTTTTTTTTTATCAATCTCCAGCATTTTTTTTAAATTGAGGACCGTGTTTCACATTACCACTGCCTGCTGAACACCACATTCCTTCATCTGGGTCCTCAACAGACTTCTAATTATGACACCATGAGGGACATTTTAAATGAACGAAGATCTGAAAACCACTGAGGGAACAAGATAAACATACTTGACTTCAGAAGAACTGTAATGTCAGCGTAGTGCGGTTTGATTTGCAGAGAAGATGGTGATCTTGTCCACATTTGCTGGTTTCATTTTTTTCCCCCCATGAAGACTGTTCTCACAAATTCACCTCATTCCACCACACAGCCATGGTGATGTGCTCCACTAATTCTGGTTGATTCATATTTTGCACATACTAAGGATCATTTTGGGACCCCTTTTACGCCATTAGGCTCTCAATTATGTCAAGTTGTGACTATTTTTGCTAATTTACATCCTAAATATCTGTCCGGTCTGTTTGTGTATAAAAAAAAAATAACAATCTACTTAATTGTAGACTTCCTGCTGTGACATTTGGGGTCTGCCCAGGGATCTCCTGTCGGGAAAGCCTTCGAAATTTGAAATTTGAGCTCCGCCCCAGCTGATTCATTTCCACGAAGAGGAGCAGTGGTTCTACTCTGAGCTACCCTGAGATAAGTCCAGCCCCATATGGTGGGAGCTCATTTTGGCCGCTGGTATCCAGGATCTTGATCTTTTGGTCAAAATTCATATCTTCTGATTTGTCTATCCATCTCTACATCCGTCCTACCACTACACAAGAACAAGACACGAAGATCTTCAATCCCCCCCCCCCCCCACCCCATGCATCTATCAGAAGCAGAGGAGGAAATATTATTAAAATGTAGGTCTTAACCACACAAGGGATTTAAAGTTCAGCCGCTTCACCTATATTGTTAATTCAGAAAAGAGCAGGTGTCAGGGGACTATGTGGAAATCAGAAACTTGAAGGTTGGATGGAGGAAAAGTGGAGAGGTTAAAGGGAACTTGTGATGAAATGGTAAATCAAGCGGTGAAGACAGGAGAGGAAGGATGTGAGTTATTGCGGAGCAGCTATAGTTTGGTTGTTCCTCACAGAAAGGGGCCAGAGACCTCAAAGAACAAACAGCAACGATGTTTAAAGTCGACCCAGAGACCTGCTTTGTTTCTTAGGGCAAATAATCATAATTCCTAAAAAAAAAAGTCTCACTTAGCCGGTATCTCTTGTAGAAGTTGTCTTTGCCCTCCTGGTTCAAAGTGAACCGTAAAAGTTGCAGCGAGTGAAAGTTAAAAAAAAGAAAGGGAAAAAAATCCAGACTGCATTCTTGTTCATCAACAGTGGCAAAGATAATCATTAGTTTAATCTGCAGACTGAGATTACGGCAGAAAAACAACAAGTTATGTTTAGTCAGTACAAATAGAACAGAAAGAGAAATTATTTAGAAAAGAGGGATTACTCTCCATTCAAATATTAATTTGTTTACCTACATCTTGCAATAAGATTTTAGCAAACTCCAGTCATAATTTAACACTGCAGAGATTACAGTGGGGAAAAACATGTAACACTGTTTTCCTTGGTCTTTTGTATTCTTGTGGTCTTCTCAACTATCAGTCTAAATGTAAGTTTAAGACTTGTCTAAAGCACACAGACTGGTTTGCTCCCTTCTCCGTTACAATTATTGATTTTACTCTCTATCTGCTTCGTTCTCCTTTGGTTCAGAGAAATCTCAAGCCTGTTTTAGCGGAGAGGATGCTTCACCCTGGAATCTCGTTCACATGGAAAACAAATGAAGCAAAAGTTTAGCTTTGACTCATCAGACCAGGTAATGACCAGGTCATTTTTGGGTTAGATACTAACATGAAACTAAATAATGACTAATAAACAATTGTTAAAGACTTTATTAAAGCTCTCTACAGCTTGTCCCCGAAGAGGCTAATCCTGTTTGTTCTTCTTAAATAACTTCTTTTATAAGGATTTTAAACATACGCTTTCTGTCACTTGAAGTTTGAAACTGCTGCACGCTTAACTCATTCAGTTTCAATTTTGCTTTTATTAAGTGCCCGTTTAACCTGAACACAACAGCGCCCTCTAACGTTTGAGCCGGACATTGCCATGATGTTTGAACCGAAACCACTCTACAAACTTCACTCCAATGAAATCTGCTCCTGATTCGTGCTTTGAAAAGCATTTTACAGAACCTTACAAATATTCTGGTAGAGAAATATATGGTGGGTTCTTTACGATATTCATCAAAATGGCGTTTAAAACTGCCCTACCAGCTAAACCCTTAATGCTCTTAGGAAATTTCAATAGCCATGATTTCCTTTTTATGAAGTTTTTCTTTTTCAATGTTCCCTATTTACAACAGTACGAGTACATTGTTGTTTTCTGCATGTCACCTTGTGTAAAGTGTGTGTTTGTGCACGTGTCTTTCAGGGGTAGCAGATGGAAATTGGTTCTGAGAGTTTTAATCTGGTGAAAAGCATTAAATCATTCATTTGAGATCAGTGCTGCTATGGATGGTTCCTGTTCTATAAAGTATAACAGCAAACAACTGCAAGACAAATAGATTCATATGGACAATATCTTGATGAAGTTCCCTTCTGTTGGATTCTAATGATGTCCTCGCAGGAAACATTTATATCTATTGTATATCTATAATAAACCTTTAGGGCAAAGGAAGAGACCTGATGAAATCTGAAATAAACTCGCTAAACAACGTTTTCAACAATAGTAACAACAATATAAAGAAGACATGTAAAAAAACACGGCACGATTTAGAGGCTTTAAATAAAAGAGCAAAGTCAAAAATTATGCAAAATATGTTTTAATATATTTATATTAAACAACGAAACAGGAAAACAAGCAGGACCAGCCTTCAGAAATCAGGCAGTGCTTAAATTAAATAATGTAAATAAAATACATAATAATAATAATAAAATACACACTATCTATCTATCTATCTATCTATCTATCTATCTATCTATCTATCTATCTATCTATCTATCTATCTATCTATCTATCTATCTATCTATCTATCTATCTATCTATCTATACATACATACATACATATATTATTTTTTTAATTTACAAAAACAAATAATTTAAAACATTCTCTTTAAAAGTAACCATTTGTGCAAATATAATGTTACATATACATCCAAGTTTGTCAGCTGCTCTTGAAATAAGGGCTACGCAATAAATATTTATTTGTCAATGTTTTCAGCTGGTTTTAGCTCATTCACTGGCTTTCTACGTGACTATTAGGTCACCACTGCAGCCACAGGGTCAAATTATTAGGCCCCTGTTAGTTTAAATGGTCCATTGGGGGATGACGGAGTAACCCAAACTACTGGCAAATGTACAGCTTTACTGCAGAAAACATTGTAGCAAACATTATCCTATTTTTTATTCCCTAGCGAACCTTTCTAAGGAACAATCCTGATCCAGTTTTATCCCAACACTCTCTCAATGTTCATTTTAGGCTGATGCTGGTATTGTGCAACCAAAACGGACTACATCAATACAAGCTTATATACATTTTACACTTAAAAAAAAAAAAGCCTGTCAAATTTTCCTTTTATGAACATGCATTGGCCGGAAGACCATTTGACCCGCGCCGGCGTTTCACTTCTGAGGATACATCAGGCCTTTTGTATACTCATAGAGCCCGGTTTTCTTTGCGATCCAGTTGTTGTAGTTGGTCACCTTTGTGTAAACACCTGGCTTGTTCTCACTGGCACAGCCGTCACCCCAGCTCACCACCCCAAAGAGAAACATTCGACCCGCCGTTTCACACACCAGGGGGCCCCCAGAGTCACCCTGTGAAGAGAGAGTCAACGTCAGCGAATGATAACGAGTCCCTTTGTTAATTTCGAAATTCAAAAGGATTTTTAAAACATGGACACACACTTACCTTGCAAGCGTCTGTGCTCCAGTCGGGGCTTGCGGCACAGATCATGTTGTCAGTGAGTAAACTTTCATAGGAAGAATCACGTTTGCAGGTGCTTGAGGCGAGCAGCGTCACATCAGCCTGCTTCAGGCGATTGGAGTAAAACGCCGAACCTGCAGAAACCACACAGC
The DNA here is from genome assembly GCF_011125445.2 of Fundulus heteroclitus. NCBI lineage: Eukaryota > Metazoa > Chordata > Actinopteri > Cyprinodontiformes > Fundulidae > Fundulus > Fundulus heteroclitus. Next base: position 113,385 of record NW_023396748.1, read on the forward strand.
ATCAGGTGTAAAGGGCGGCTGAAATGGACGAGTCTCTTAACGAATTTCATGATATTCATTTTGCCGTACTTACCAAAGGCTTCTTTCCCAAATCCTGCGATGCTGCATGTGATTCCAACAGGAAGCTGAGTGTGGAGCGGAGGGAGGCAAACTGTCCGAACTGAGGCTGTCCTGAATGCGCCTTGTCCTTTTGTGCTTGAGATTTTCAGCAGCGCTGAAATGTAAAGATTTTGTATGATTGCTGCCCACAGAAAGCTTTCTTATTCAGATCATGTTCACGGTGCCTTGCAAAATTATCTGTACCCTTTGGATTTCATTCTTCACATTTTATCACCTATGAACAGCAAACTTGAATTAATTTCATTGGGATTGTACGTGCTTCACCAACACAAAGCAGTGCATAATTGTAAAGTGGAAAATAATACATGGTTTGTATATATAAAAAATAGATAAAAAGTGGCAGTTCTTTTTGTTGTGCCCCATTATTCTAACATATCTATTCTATTCTAACAAATTCATATTCTAACACAAAGTTGGGAAGTTTAAAGTAGGGTTAAATTATAAAATAACCATCATCTGAACACAGAAAGTCAGCTTAGATTTAGTGACACATTTGTGTCCGTCCAAACTACAAGAGAGGCTTCCCATGGCTTGTCTTTTTTTAAAGTCAGAATCTCCACAAGCCATGGAGAAAACTTGAGCCATTTTGCAAAGAAGAAATGGAAAAAAAAATGTCTGGGTGTGCCGAGCTGGTAGAAGCACTACCTAAAAGACATGCAGCTCTGCACCAAAACGTGCATACAAAGTATTGACCCAGGGGTCTGGATATAAATGCATAATACAGTTCTCCAATTTTTTAGGGTAAACACATGAAAACCATGCATCCTTCCATACTCCACACAATGAAGTGGGCATTGTGTTGCTCTATTATTTAAGGTTTTGGTTGTGGCAAAAGGTTCAAAAGGTATGAATACTGTAGAATAAATGTAAGCAAAATTAAAAAAAAATGCTCATACACACCAATGTCATTGTTGTAGTTGGAGCTGTTGTATTTCTGGTGGATGATAAGTTTCTCCACTGTGAATCTCTGCTCCCTGTCAGGATCTTTTTCTTTGATGTGAGTCTTTCCCAGAACCACCGACAGATCCTTTAGACGGGTTTGGTCTCTGAACGGACAACGTAAAATGGTTCAAACACCCTCGTTTGTGCGAAAACATCTCACGTGAGTGTGATGGCTGGTAGAGGAAGTGACGCTGGGGGGCCACGTTTTCTCACCCGTCTAAGAAGCAATGTGCAGCCGTGAGGACCCAGCTGGGTGAGATGAGAGAACCGCCGCAGAGGAACTTGTTGTGATAGATAGCAGCGACCCATGGGTTTGACTCGATGGGCATGAAAGAGCCTCCCACGATCTTATTCAGCCTGCGCTCAGACCGCTCACCACAGGTCCTCTCTGGAGGAGGAGGAGACAGAGTGAATACCTGATGCATGAATTCACCTGAAACCACTGACGTATTGGAGGACATTAGAAACAAACCTGTATCTACAGCACGAGGAGTTGCTGTTGTTGGGTTTGCAGTTGATTTAGCACCTGTGTCAGAGCACAAAATAAGGGTCAATTAGAGAGATTTAAATCAAAAGCTCTGGAACATTTCATGCAGCAGTCGCAAGCCTTACATTTGGGAATATCGCAGAACTCTCTTTCAACCTTGCCTCGTTTCAAAACATAACACCACGGCTTCAGGCTCTCGTCAGGATTCCTGCAATGAAAATGCAAATAAACATAAAAGTCGTCCTTTTTTTTTTTAAAAAACTGTTGAGGCATTAGGTTTCAAACAATGGAGTACCTGCAGTATCTATGGTTTCCAACTCCTCGTAGACCCCAGATTTTGTTGGATGAAGACAATTTCCAGTTGCGACACCTGTGACCGTTTGAAGATCTGGAAACGGTTCCCCTGTAGCTCCTGCCTTTTCCGATCCGACACTCTGCCACTGCCAAAACCAAAGCACACAAGAGAGCATTCAATGCATGTATGTCATAAAACATGAGCATCAGGCTGAATCCCATTTGAAAGGTTTCCCCCGTCTCTATACTCCCCCCCTTCTGCCATCCCCCTGCGCTTAATTCAGGAAGAGGTTGAAATTTTACTTGGAGAAATGCATAAAAAAACAAACATATTATACTGGAACACTCCTGATTATAGACATTTCAATGGTTGATGTGCCGTCGCCACCATGCAAAGTTAGGAAATATTCACATTTGTCATGGGATGCGAATGAGCAGCTCCTGCCCCTGAATAGTCCCCTGTTTATAGTCTACAAGGCCATCTTCAGTAGCCATTCTCCACACAAACTACGGCATCATCCTACCCCTTGGAGAGCATTGAAAAGGAGTGATTTAGGTTTTCGGTCAGTGTGAAAAGCGTTGCCAGCAATAGTAACTTACCCGTTCTGCTTTGCGAGCAGCTGTGAGAAAACGCCTATAGGAGGAGAAGACACGTGGTGTGAGTGTTTCACAAAAACTGTTGTGGTTCCATTTAAGGTTAAAGCTTTATTCTCCTGCTTCTCACCACGTGGACACTTAGCGCTGCGAGGACGGAGAAAATGACTAAAAGGTTCATCCTCACTTCTGGTTTTGCTTCTGCTTTTATGGGATATTTTTGCCTGGGAGGGGGGGAAAAAAAAGGAATACAATAAATTGAACTTTGCAACAGAGGCTGAATTGGCATAAAGTAAACCTTCCCTAACCTTAACCTTCCTAATATGGAGATCATTACAAAGCATGTGACGACACAAGTGGTTTCTCTCTCGGATTGAACCGACGAAATACAAATACAAAAAAAACATTCCCACCACCGTCAGTTTGATGTTTCTCATTACCTGGTTTCAAACTTGCAAGAAAAAAACTCAGATCTCTCAGCCATGACTAGTCCAGGAGGCAAAGTATTATAGATATCTAGCATGTAATTTTTTTGTTTGCTTTTGCACGGATCAATTTATTTAATATTATTATGTATTTTATAAGAAATGGTATAAAATGGTGCGATCAGCTCCCGGAGGATGTTTACTGCGTCTGGTTCTGTACTGCAAACATTGTTTCTATCTGTACAATGAGTTCCTATCAATTTAGGTTAGTAGATTACGACGCATGTGCACGCTTTGCATCTCATTAGTTCAGAAATACGCACATATCAAACTCCTAGATGTTCTAGATGTAAGTTGTTGACGAGATAATAAAGAATCGGTTGCACAGTGAAAGATTTACTTGCTGTAAAAAACAAAAAGATCTAACATTTCACTGAAATTGTAACAGAAGGTTTCACAGATCTGCTCACCCTTTTCGACGTCTCTGTCCGACTGCTTTCTGCTTTTCAGCGATGTGGCACGGAGTTGTGCGACGAGCTGGACTAAACTTGCTTGTTGTTGTGTTGGTGATCCTCTCTCTGCTCCTTCCCGTTTAAATACTGAGATTTTACAAGTAGGAGGTGTCCAGGAGACCTGATGAAAACACTACTTACATGCGGCTGCTGAGCAAATCAGATAATTTGTCATGTCCTGTGACACATACTGAAACACCCCCCTTCCTCTTAAAGACCAGTTATTTGAAGAAGAAAAAAAAAAAACGCATATCCAAAATAGGCAATGTGGTCAAAGAAAGCATCTGACAGAGTGACATCCTTATTGATGGTAATACGTGACAAGAAGTGACACCTTTCTAAACACACACTGAAGATGTGGGAGAGGAGTCTTTGTCAAAAATGCCCAAATAAATGTAACTTTGAAAATGTACACTTCTCTAGAGCTATGCATGTAAATTATTCATAATTTATTTATAACTAGGTTCAGATCTGAACCTTGATGCAAATCTTTCTTTTATCACCCTTTATAAGAAGAGCCACTGTATTTATTTCACAATAAATACAGTCAGAGACTAAGCTGACTCTATCAAATCACCGGCAAAAGAATTGATTATTTAGATTTTTCTTTCAGCTAAAATAGTCGGAAAATTCGCTTTCCTTTTGCTTTGATTGCTAACATAATTGTTTTTCTCCTCATTCTTCTTTCTATTAAAATTTGTCATGATTTTCTTTCTAAATTGCATGCTTGTGTAAGTTTAACTGTGCTGTTTTTTTTTACTTCCCTTTTATCATGCATTGCACTGCACCTGCATTTGTGGTTAGAATCTTGCTCAAATTAAACATGTATATCACAAAAGCTTTCCATAGATGTATTTTTTTTTTTTTTTTTGCGGCTCTAGTGGCTTGCTTTTTCTGAACGTAGGCTGACAGGAAGGGGGGTGGAAGAGGGGGAGAGACATGCGGCAAAGGACCGTGGGTCGGATTTGAACTCGGGTCGACTGGGTCAAGGACTAAGGCCTCCGTATATGGGTCGCTCTACCTGCTGTGCCACAAGCGCGCCCGGATCATAGATACATTTTTAACTTTCTTCTCCCGTTGTGTAATGTAATGAATTATACAAAAAACAACTTCTGTCATTTTCAGAAACAAGAACAGGTTGCGCAAATTAAAATGTGTTAAATCCCCTTCTTTAAAACCAACACGTCAGAGGCAAATTGCCTTCTGGAAATAATATCAATGCACAGATGACAGAGCTTGGACTGTTTGGCATTAGTAATTAATTTAGTTTGGAAGAGTAAAGGTCAGATGATTTCAAAAAGTTAGGACTCTACATCGTCTGTCGAACATGGTGGTAGTGACATCGTCTTGAGGCTCTGTTTTGCTGTTTGGGGCACTGGTGCGTTGCTCAGAGTGGGTGGAAAGATGAAAAAGGACGACTGCCTTCTAGTTCACCAACTTTCCCTCACATCAACGGCAAATTAGCAGGAAGATGGAAACAACTTGTTGCTAACTAAATAAAGCAGGGTAAGATGAAGCTTCTGACAAACCTTAGCACTATTAATATTTGTGGGCTTAAAGATGAGTCTCTGGCAGAAAACCATCCTACATACATAAACTCTACCATTCCTGATGAGAAGAATCGCCAGATATTCAACCAAAGTTATGCCAGAAAATTGTTGATGGCTAAAAAAAAACCTGTTGTATCTTTCGAAGTTGTAATGGATAATCATTAAAATCTAAATAGAAGTGTATGTATAGCTCTGTATTTACGTACATTTTTGACATCATTTGAATCAGCTAAAAATATTTTATCATGATTCAATTTCTGCAGAAAGCCCAAATTATCTCAAACAGGAGACTAAGAAACTAAGTGGTGGGAAGCAGGAAATCAGGTAGGTTGAAAACCGAGAAACCATCATGAAGCACTGCAGCCTATTAAAATGTCAGTGGTGGCTGTGGCTTAGGTGTGAGGAGTGCTGGCTTGAAACACAGAGAAATCGTTATAAAGAGAGCCTGGGAACCACCCTTCTTTCCGACAAAGAAAAGAAGGGTGGTGTTAGTGTCTTTGCTTCCTCGAATCATTTGACGAGGAAGGCCGAATGATCCCCGCTCGAAGGGAGCTGTCAACGTGCTTCTGCGTGGCTTAGTGTTCTGGTGAGGAAAGTGGAAAGATAATCTCTAGGAGGAGAAGTACCTGGTAACAGGAAGATAGGACCGTCATAGGACCTATGAGGAGGTAAGGAGGTGGCCTTTTGTTCGTTGAACACCTCCTTAAGATAGTGAGAGTGAACGGGAACTCTAGAGAGGTCGAGATAGGTCTCCTGCACATCAGAAGGAGGGAAGGAAGCAGAAACGGCCTCAAGGAGGCAGGTTGACCAGCACTCCTAGGCCAAGCCCAAAATATCTTCCCTCTTCCAGTTAGTGTTGGAATTAGGTCCATTGAGCCACGTGGTCCCCAGCACAAAAGGTTACTGAGGGTACTTGATTACCAGGAACTTGATGTCGTTATTAAGCATCCCACTTACTGACAGGTGTATTGTTTCAGTCTCTGATGCACAGTGGTTAAGAGCAGAACCATCTAATGCTACAATATTGTGTTTCTCTAACTTTGGGACTAATTGATGCCCAGACTTCTGGCAAATTCCTCACGTAGGAAGCCTCAGGTAGCTTGAACTGGAACAACCGAGAAGGAGAAGAACTGGTTACTGGCTGTAGCAGAGTCAAAGATGAAGATAAGATTCAGAATAAAAGCAGAAACCAGCAGGAAGCGCTGCAGAGGAGCTGAGACTGCATCGAGTCCGGGAGACAGGCTTGGGTCATGCGCAGGGAGTCAGAGATCTGCAGGAACATCATTGGGAACAAGAGGCAGGGCTCATGAGCTGTGAGAGGGAACCGAGGTAGTTGTCCAGAAATTAGAAGCTTGCTAGAAGTCCAACAAGGGCAAGACAAGGTAGGGAAATCCAGAGAACATGGTCATTGTTGTAACAAGGAAGTCAGGGATGGGAATAATGCTGGACATCTACTGGCTAAGGCTTTCAATAACTTGCTGCTGTCTGACTGTGGAAAGGAACCTTCCCTGCAACAGAGCGGGGGAGGTGAAACAGAATGCAAACAGCAGATGGACGTCAATCACAAAAATAATAATAAATGCATATTTATTCATCTGTTTGCATGTTCTGCTTGTAATTACATGCAGAATAGCATTAATAATCAATGATTCCTTGGCATAGACTTTACAGTGTTGCTTGTTGCACTTTTTACCTTGTTGCAAAAAAGTCCTGGGTTCAATCCCTGGCTCAGGTCTTCCTGTGGGGAGATTTGCATGATTCCACTGTGCATGAATGCTTTCTTTTCAGGCACTTCTTCCTAAACCCCATGAATATGCTTGTTAACTTAGGTTGACTGGCAACTGCAAAGTGCCCTGGGTCTGAGCGTGTTTATGTCCTGCTTTCTGTTTGTGACGCTAAACCACAGGATGAAAGATGATTCATCTGTGTGAGAATTAGCACACACACACACGTAGGAACTGAACCAACTTCCCTCACGTTCACAAATTCAAAAAGCAGCCAGAGATAAACAGGCAGGAACGTTAGTACGAGTTTCTATAATGTGGCTGATAAATAAATCATCTTGTCGTTGTTGGTGATGTTAGACAACCTTGTCCTCCGGTGTTATATGTGTACGTCCTACATTGGTCCTCTGGCACACACGCATCTGCTTGCCAGACCTTTCAGTGCAATGTAATACAACTTCCTCTAAAACAATGGGCTTTGTCTTGCAGTTTGTAGGGGAATTTCTGAGTTAAAATCTCCCTCAAAGCTGACTTCTTAATGACTATGATGCTTGTGTTACTCACATTTCCTCCATTTGATCCTGATAGTAAAACGATAAGTTTTGTTCATGCAAGGACGTTACCAACAAATATGAGTTGAGGAGAGAACCATAAAAGAGCTGAATAACATATCCTGTGTTAATTATTTCACACTCTAGCAGCGTGCAGTTGAGAGAATCTGTCCCATATCATTATTTAAGAAAAAAAAAAAAAGAAAATGAGAAAAGAAAAGGGTGTAAATGGTAAAGTTACATCATCCAGGGAAGCCCGGTATTTATTTAGTCTAGACAGCTGCAACCCAACGTGTTTGATTGATCATTTTGGAAAAAGACTCCCTTCAACCACAACACACTACTGTTTAAATTAAAGCTCAAAGCTGTCTTAGTCACAGGTATCCCCAGATTTTCAGCATTTTTCTATTTGTTGCAGCTTTGAGGGTGTGAGAGGAGTTGTAAACAAATCACTTGTTGTCCTGTTGTAGACGGGAAAAAGCCAACACCCGTGCTTTAATTTGTCTTTACTGAAAATAATCTCTCTCTTTTTACTTTTACTGAATTTAATTTTAATTAAATTGTAAAATGTGAAAACATGTAAAGCTACAACTACAATAAATATATAACATTTATTTTAAAGCCTGGTTTAAGTTTAAGATAACTGCCATGTGAGAAACTGTCCAGTAAACGTCAAAGAAATAAAGGTTTTTGAGTTTTACTAATGTGTTTTTATTTTGTAATGTGTTTTTATTTTGTAATTCCGCCCCCGCATCCTATATATGAGCTCATCTAGGTTTATGCAGTGGCATGAAACACACTCACATGAATTTAAAGACAAAGAGGAAGGAAAAAAAATGACGAATGCCTCAGACGAAAATAAAAGGGAAAAATAACATATTAAGAGAGCTGCAATCTCTCATGGTAAAATGTATGAATAGCAACCTGTTTAGCTAAGCGTCATGCTCAAAATCGAAAACAGAAACCGTATTCCAAGTTTATACCTGTCACTGGAGACAGAGCCAATCAGTGAACTACTATTAACCTGTAGTTTCATGGTCAAATCCATTCCCACACGTCACATCAATAAATAAACATTTGACACATGTTTCCACTTCTCTATTCGATCACGAGAGAAATCAAGCTGCTTCTCCTTTTTACTTTCAAATATATTATATTTGGAAGCATATATTTGTTTATATGCCATAAACATCATGACAATGTCCAGCCATCAACCCTTAAGAAAAAGATACCATTTTGGTGTCCCAGAGATTAACATGTTTTGGAGGGAAATGTGAGAATCAATCCCAGAATGACAGGAAGACAACTCATGAAGATCCTGGCTGAAGCTCGCAAGAATGTGTCATTATCCACAGTAAAGCCAGTTCTGAATTGACATGAGCTGAAAAGCCGCTCAGGAAGGAAGAAGCCATTACTCCAAAAACAACATTCAAAAGGCAGATTGAAGTTTGCAAATGCACTCAGGAACATAAACCCTAACTTTTGGAGACATGCCCTGTGGTCTGTTAAAAGTAAAGGCAAAGAGTCCGGCCTTTATGGACATTGCTACATTGCAGTTGCCCTTCCTAATGCAAACGGAATTCGATCCCATGTCCCCCATATTAAATCAAATAATTAGCATCACTGTTGTGTAGTATAGAACAAGTGCTAATACAATATTGATATCTTACAAGGGGAAATAACAGATAAACATTAATAGAAATATGAATTAACGCAAGTGGCAACATGGGCTGTGATTCTGTTATCTTACACAAAAAACTGACCTATTAAATTCTGTTATAGTATGATGCAACTAGGCTATAGTGTGTTGCCTTGATAAAGGTACTCATAACTCTTGAACCTTTTTGCAATTTGTCAAATTATGAACTTTAATTGGGTTTTTACGCAATAAACACAAAGTGGTATATAATTAAGCAGGGTTTGGAGAAAAAAATTATGTAGTTTTCAGAATTTAGACAAATAAAAATGTACTATACACACGCATTAAGGCCACATTGTGCTCTGACACCCCTAAATAAAATCATTGGCATCCTTCCAAACATAATTACCTCATCCTCAGTAAGTGAGGCAGCATTGGAGGAATCTTGGTTGCAGGAGCAACAGATGAACTTTTCAAAACAGCATCATGAACAAAGACAATGATGTGGAAGTATTGTAGCAGCATATCAAGACATCAACCCAAAAGTAAAAGCTTGAACATAGATAAATCTGTCAAATTGATAATTACCCCAAGGACACCGCTAATATTACTTACAAAGCCTTAAGCACAATATTTTGGAGTGACTATAGACAAATTGAGGACAGAGCTGAAAAGGTGTGTGTGAACAAGGCAGCCTACAAACCTGAGTCAACTACACCCAGTTCTTTTTTAGGAGGAATCAGCAAAAATACCATGTAATGGTCCTTGGGAGTTTGGGGATTTCCATTTGTTATGTGTATGTTTTCTTCATTAAGTTCTTTCTGGGGTTTTTTGTACTTTAGAAATGATCTCTGTTGTATTGTCCATTGTGTTTCTGTGTATCTCTGTTCACCTCCATGTTCCACGGTTGACCTCCAGACAAGAGTCTCGGTGGATCCTCCATGGGCTGACCTCCAAGCTTCTGCAGCCACGACCCTCCAGATGGTTGTGCTTCTATAAGATGACCTCAGGATCTCCAGAACTCTGTACATCTCTGGGACAGCCTCTCAGTAGACCACAAGAACCCGAAACAACTCTGTGGTTGCACTCCTGAGCTGTTTTTGATTTTGTTGTTGCTTTCCCTCCTTTAGGTTTTGTTTTTGTTGTTGTTTACCATTTCTTTTAAATAGTATGATGTACCTAAGTCAGAAATATACATACATATCTTCTAATTCTTGCTTTGGGTGTTTTACTTATATTTTTACCTTTGTGTGAATCTGCTAGCTTTCACTTACCTGTCAAATTGATGCTGGTACCCCAGAATTTTCCCACTGAGGGACAATAAAGGATATTTCTATTCTATTCAATTATGTTCTACTCTATTTATACCACAGTGCCTTGCAAGAGCATGTATACCCCTGGAATCTTTCTAATATTGTCACATCAAAAACCACATATTTCAATGTATGTTTTTATGGTCTTGTAAATAATTTGGCAACCCAAAGCAATGGATAACAGCAAGGTGGGCATAAAAGAAACTTCACATGGAAATATTTGATATGCATATATTTTCTTCCCCCTTCATTTTTATACCCCTAAATTAAGTCTAATGCATTCAATAGAAGTCACATAATTAGTAGACAAAGTGCAGCTGTGTGTAAAAATAAAAACTATGTGTTCTTCTATGTCACAATTATACTTTACTTTGTACTGCTCTGTTACATAAAATGACATAAAAGTATGAGTGTAATGTGAGAAAATGTAAAGCTGCTTAAGACATGTAAATTATTTTAAAATGGACTGTAAACATGTAGGTGCTAAATTGCTGACAAAGACAAACGTGCTTCTGAAAATATGGTATGTACAAAAATTGGAACAGAAAAAGTTAAACTCAACCTTATTCTCAGATTTAAAATCACATTTATAACCAACAAACTAACTTGGAGGTCCCACTAAGTGACAGGGATGCTTTGCTAAACATATCCTAAAACCCTACAACTTCTATGATGGTTTGACAATGTAAGGACATGATGTAAATCTACAACCCTCTGCTACACCTGGTTTTGCAGACCATTCGCAGAAAGTTTTGATTCATCATGACGAAAAACAATTGCATGTTGTTGCATCACCCAGTAAAACAGAACCGTAACCATGTTGTTGATGTCACACTTCCTGACCGATTGCGTATTCCTGCAAACTGCATGAAGCTCGTTGTTTATTTATACCAGTTGCAGAGGTAGGCACAACCTATCCAACCTTATTTTGGAGACTTCTCTATAAATTTAACATCACATTTATTAACCAAGTTAATCACCATTCTTGTTAATATGAATATGTGCATTTTCAACAAAAGAGGAAAATAAGGTTTGACTGGTGCAGGTAAGCAATGTATTGATCTTGGTACTCTGCCTTTTAGGTGTTCAGAGGGACCGCCTGGGGGAAAAAACTAACCGTGTGGCGGCAGGTTTTAGTAAATAGTGCTTTGTAGCGCCAACCTGAAGGTAAAAGTCTATACAGTTTGTTTGCAGAATGTATGGGGTCTTTAGAGATGTCACCTGCTACGCTTCCCTTTTCCTGACCTTAGACCTGTACAAGTCCTCGATTGAGGGAAGGTCAACCCTGATAAGTCTCTCTGCAGACCTAATTGTTTAATTTGGTAACAAAAAAAATGGAAGAAAAAAGTAAAATTAATAGAATAAGTTAGAACCTGGTCAGGGAGGCTGGAAGCAACACTTATAACTGGGTGAAGGTCTAAAACTAACGTCTTTGAATGGCTTTGTCAAACTCTAGACAGTTTGACGATAAATGCATGGGTTCACCTGGAAAAAAATGCTGTGAACACAAATAATATAAAATTTCTCTATAAAAATTTTTTATAGAGATTTGGACAACTTACAAAGTAGAGAGGGCAAAAGTTGCAGATTTGTGATATGATGATAAACTCCTACAAAGGAAGACTAAATAATAAAATCTATTTAAAAAAATGCTTTGACTAAGTTTTAGCTTGCAGCAAGATGTTATACGCTATAAAAAGACAACAATTTAAATTGCTATCTGATAAAAATAAATAAATAAATGAATTTTTGCTGGTTTAGGTCAGTCAGGAATAACAGAATCTTCTTTTTACAAAATGCCAGAATTATATTTTTCTTATTCCTTTTTTCAAAGTCAGAAGTTTTCATACTCCAGGATTGATATGCCTTTAAACTATCCGGAGAAGCCCATTTGATGAGGATGATGGCCTTTTTTTGGTACATTAAAATCTACATGTTAGATAAAAATAGGCACACCTGTGGGTGTATTTTGAGGCAACACGTCAAACACACATTCCTTGTGTGACATCAGGGTAATAATAAAAAAAAGCAGTAAGCCAAGATATCAGGAGAACTGTGGACCTCAAAAAGTCTGGTTCGTCATTGGGTACAATTTCCAGATGCCTGAAAGGGTCACATTAATCTGTTTAAACAGTGGCATGCAACTATAAAAACTATGGAAATGTACAGTCATAAAATTACTCACGGAGGAAGAGTGTGCCCCAGACAAACGAGTTTGTAAATGCTCTCAGGGTTAATAGACACAATAACACTAGTTCTGTCAGGAAGAAGGCCCCACATTCCAGCAAACTATTGTGAGAAGCTAGGAGACCCAAAGAGTTTGACCCAGGTCATGGCAGTGCAACATGTCAAGGTTACTTTGTAAATACCCGTAGGTAGATTTGTTTAAGGTAATTTATGTAAACTTCTGAATTTGAAGAAGGTTTAAAAAAATGATCTGGGCTGCAAATTCACAAATTGTTAGAATTGTTATAATAAGGGTGAGTCTGGTTTAATTTCAGAAAAAGAAAAAAAGGTGTGCCTTTTTTTTTTTGTTGTTGCAAATTTCTAGTTTTAATAGGAAATATTCTGTATTGAGGAAAACAGAGGATCTGAAATTTCAGCCAGACACAGGAAGTGGTTTAAAGGATTTATTATAAAAGAGCAGCTGGTGTGAGGATAGAATCTGCCGCTGGAACAGACAGGAACCACGGGAAGAGGAGAACAGGCTTTAGTACGCTGCTGAGAAGAGTTTGATGGTAAACAGACTCAGAAAAAGCCCCTAACCTTCCCAGAATCCAGGGAGGGTTTGAGGTTCTGATCAGTGACTCCTATATGAATTGGGAAAGCCAAAAAGCTGAGACTGCAGGGAGTGATAATGTCACGGAGAGAGGCTGACCAGAGCTGGCCTCTTTTAAAGCAGACTGATTTAGCAGCGCGCCAGAAGCTTGAATTGGTTCTGTGAGCCAGGTGCGGTTCTGTGACAGGCAGGTTGTAATATTCACGAAGATCCACAGGCTTGGCAGGGCTAGTGAGTCAGAAATCAGAAGGACAGCAGACCTCCGCTGACATGAAAACACCGCTGGACGTCTGCTTACATGTGGCTTTAAATAATCTGGCACCAACGGTCTGTGAAGCTTCAGTAGATAACGGCAGGAAAACAGGTGCAGGGAATCAGCTTGACTGCAGCAGCGGCACACAGGTGCGTGAAATGATGCTAATTGGTGTGGTGCAGGTGGAGCGTGAGGGAACATGCAGACAGACCAGAATCATAACATATGCAAAATTCCCTGAAAGAAGTCTTTAACTACAGAAAGAATCCTTCAAGTCACTTGGTAATCGCTGTGTGATGTGACGTAATGATGAACATCTAAAATCCTTTAAAAAATAAAAAAAAAACGTCATGTTCGAACAGCATGGACGTGCTGCCTGAGAGCCAGTTCATGTTTGATAAAATGTCAGTTTAGATTCCAGGAGGATTATTTGGACATGACTTGATACAGAAACACTGCAAACAACCTGGAACGTCTGAACTGAGCAGACCAACCAAGCTGGCAGGCTTTGATGTTGGAGTTTACCTCCTGTGAATGAGGCGGCCACCTTCTTGCAGCTCCAAATTGCAAGAGGGAAGGTTGTGACTGCTGTCGGTGCTCGTTCAATGAACAGCTGTCCTGGAATGGGGTGCCTCCTTGGATTTTATTGTAGTCCTGGGGGACTTCAATGCTCATGTGAGAAATGATGGCGTTACCTGGAGGAGGGCTGTGATTGGAAAAAACACCGTCCCTGACCTGAAAGTAAAATGTATTTTGTTATTATTTGGACTAATCTGCTAGACCATGGTCAAGCCTTGTACCAAAGGTCGGTAATTAGTCCTGCAGTCCTGTCATCAGGCCTGCATCTTTATTGTCTTGGACACTCAGGTCCAGACAAGGGTACTGCTGTCAACTAATCACCTGGTAGTGAGTTGGATCTCCTGGTCAGGGTAACTGCCAGATGGACCCGAGGAACCCAAACGAGTGGCGAGAGAATCTGGGCTTCAGAAGGATGCTGAGGACATAAAATCCAAATTGTTCATGTTCACAGTTTCCGTTGCAGATGAGGCTTCCCCAGAGCTTTGGAAGTGGTTAACACGTGTCTTCAGTCTGGCACGCAGGAATGTAAATGAAGCTTACCGTAAGAGCCTGTATGACGCACTGCTGGTTAATATACAGATTTCACAAGTGCACAAAAAAAATCATCATGGCCCCAAATCCCAGCGCTGGGAGAGCTCTATTCCCACGGTGCCACCAGAAAGCCACCAGCATCTGTGAGCATCCATACCGTTGTGTGTTTGAGCTGCAAGCAGATGCTGTAAAGTTATTTGCACCCACAAAATGAGCCTTTTTTTCCCTCCCTGATGCTCTGGCTGCTCTAAACTAGACTAAAATTGTTACAGTTTAATTTGATGCTTGCCAATGTTCATGCTGTGATTTGTGCTTTATTATATTTGCATATGCTGCTTTGTAGACATTTACTTTTGAACCAGCGCCTTCTGTTTTTCACAGGATGATTCTGTTGCCTGTGGTGGCGGTGACCCCTACTGTGGGTTGCTTTTCTGAGAACTTCCAGTAAACATTCACAGAATAACTGTTTTTAATTCCTGTCATGGCTTGGGTTAGTTATTGTGGTCTGATAACAGTTTCCTTTTTTATTACTATTTAACCAGAAGATAAGCAGTTTAAATTTAAAAAAGCAAAATCTCTGCACCCTGTTCTCAGTTCACTATGGCAAATCAGCTAATTTCATATGTCAATACCTTTTTTGTTTTGTTTTTTTTTTGGGATTTTTTTGCGGCTCTTGTGGCTCGCTTTTTCTGAAAGTAGGCTGACAGGAAGGGGGGTGGAAGAGGGGGAGAGACATGCGGCAAAGGACCGCGGGTCGGATTCAAAACAATATATATGACTATATATTTATATAAGACCATATATACCATGAGACTATATATATTATATATATATATATATATATATATATATATATATATATATATTATATATATATATATATATATATATATATATATATATATATAGTAGTAGTAACTTTATTTGTCCCAATATGGGCAATTTTTTTGCAGTAGTAGTAATAAACATTCACACTTCACACATAAAAACACAAGAAACACATAAAATATAAAAGTAAGGTGAATAAATATATATAAATATGTGCAGCGCAGAGAATGAATAAAGCGAGGGCCTATATGTATGCAACGTATGACTATCTGCTTTTCCTGGTAGCGTTTAGCAGCTGGACAGCAGAGGGAAGAAAAGAGTGTTTGTATCTATTTGTCCGGGCTGGTGGATATTTAAAACGGGAACCAGAGGGTAGAAACTGAAATTGGTTGTGTAAGGGATGGGTGTAATTATCCAAGATGGACTCAGCCTTCCTAATTACCTGCTCGTTGTATATTTCAGTCATGTTTTTCTGTTGGACGCCTGTGATTTTACTACATACGTTAAGAAGAGCAAACCAGCAGATGGCAGAGAAAGTGAGTATGGACTCTATAAAAGATCTGTAGAACATGGTCATCAGAGTCTTGTCAACCTGAAACCTGGCTTAACCTGAAACCTGGCTATATATATATATATATATATATATATATATATATATATATATATATATATATATATATATATATATATATATATATATATATATATAGGTTATATATCTTCTCAGGTCAACTCCGTCGCTATAAGTACCTTAGAATACAACAAGCAAAGTGGCAACCCTGCTAGATTAATAAGTTAGATAAAAGAGGAAATCCAGACCTACTCACCATGCATGGTGGTTTCCACCCCAAATCCAGCATCGGCACTAAGCACAAAGAATGCGGCAGAGGCCTAGTTAGCAACAGGGCTCCAAGAAACCTGGTAGTTGTGCAGAGCTCCAAGAAACATCCAAACAAGCTTTATATTTTTTTATGTTGATAGTTATTAGCTCTATATGAAACCTGATTTTTTTTTTATTTTTTTTTTTTTTTATTTTCATTATTTGTCATTTTCGTTGCAAATACTAACGTTTCTCATGACACGAGTGCCATAGTTTCTGTTCTGTTTAGACGCGGCTCCAATGATCCAAGAGATGTTGGCGCCATCTAGTGGCCGTATACTGAATTCGCCTAGGTGCCAGGGACTTTCCCAACGTTTATAGTTACAGTAACAGTAACAAGCAGGCGGATTTACCCAATAAAACTCTCCGCGTTGATACAGCATGAACACCTTGTTGTGCAGTTTAGGGTGCGTGGCGGAAAAAAAAAAGAAGGAAAATAACAAAAGTAAGAATAACTAAAACAAAAGCACACGTAATAAACGGAGCCCTGGGACGCCATTAAGACTCACGGTTCTGTCGCTGTGGATCACGCATGCGCACAGTACCAACCCTTTACTTTCACTTTGGCACTGACGTGAAGTCATCGTTGCAAATTCCTTGCAAGAAAAAAAAAACAACACAAAAAAAAACATGAGAGGAGCCGCACAAAGTTTAGCTCTGCGGACATGGTGATCGGGTGAAGGGATCGTCTGGCCGGGGCTGCGTCTCTTCTCTCCCAGACTCTGAACTGAACGTAAAGGACATGGCGAGGCAGCTGTGAAGACACGATCATGCTCTGACACAAACAACACACGGGCTTTGTCAACGGTGGACTCTGACCTCGAGCTAAGGTGAGTTTTAAGAGGTCTGTGGAGCCTGACATTACCTTTAAGAACCCCGCTGCTTTAAATAACTAAGACACCTTTAAGTTATTTTTACTTTGTTGAGACTAATGTTGAGTACTACTACGTTAAGCCCCGGTGAAACCAAGCCTACGCAGGTAACCTGATTTCATGTGTAATTTACAATACCACTCAAAATAAACGTAACATGTTAATTATCTCGTTATATGTATGTGGAATAGAGTTTAGCTGGGTGTGACTATCTTTTGATTTGGCAAAACAGTGATGAAACACTTTAATTATACTCTGTTTACTTAAAGAAGACGTATAATTGTATCATACGTAAAATATAAATAGATAAATAAATGTAAGACTGGCTTTTATTAGTCATTGCGTTAAAGCCCTGGAATTAAATAAGGAGAAATAATGACTCTTCTGTATTAGAGAACGTTCCTGCTACAACAACAGCTCACATTCATTCTGGTCAAATGAACTGAAATCTGAAATACTCTATTCGTTTCTTTTCTTTGTGATAAAATAAATTAAAAGTAGCTGCCTCACTCCAGTTTTCGCTTTTCTTCCTCGTCCTCTACGGCGTGTAGAGCTGGTTGTCGTTTTTTGGTTTCTTGATAAAGAAGCGTGAACGTATATACAAGAATTGTCTTAGAGAGGATATCACACAAGCAGAATCCCCTAGGGTGACTCAACAGGAAGTCGGTTCCTCACCTCTGTCCCCTGACTCTGCACCAGCGAGAAAACCCTCTCTAAAATTTGCATTTTGTGTGGGCAGTGCAAAGGCAAACTGTTCAATCTTCAGCAATTCTGAGTAACACGTTAGAATTTTGGCCCTCTCAAAACATTTGCTCCTCTTTCTGGTGCGCCGTAATCCTTTCCCCGGAGTGGCAACAGGCTGAGTTAACTCGCGCTGCTCTCAGCTTTGCACACGGTGCACTCCGCCACCCATTTGTCCCGTCCAGGGCGCTATGAGGGACATCTTCTTTTGGTGGTGCGTCCGTCAGAGGCACACTTGTGCTGTGACACGTTGCAAAAAGCAGCAGCAGTAGCAGCACCGCCCCGCTGTCAGAGGTGAGAGGCCACTGTAAGGCAGCGCCTCAGGGATGTAGATGCTCATCTGGGAGGGGAGAGGCCAGCCAGCGATCCTCTGTGCCATATTGACTGCCCCCTGAAGCGTTTCTGTGTCCACCTCAGTGCAGCCGTCCTGTGCGGTAAGACAGGACGTCAGCAGGCCGTCAATGGGGGAGAGGCAGAGGGCCAGCAGTAGATCGGAGTCCAGGTTGGTCTTCCCGAGGATCCTCAGGAAGTTTCGGTGCCGCGGAGCCTTCCTGATGACAGACGTGACGTGGATGAGGAAACCAAGAAACCTTTGGGGTTCCAGACCGTCCTGGCTTTGACTCTCTGTCCTCTCAAAGCTGCTGTTATTCCTGTTGCTTTTGCACTTTTTCCTTCCACTCAACTTTCTGTCCATATGCTTGGTGAGAGCAGTCTGTTCGCAGCCAGCTTCTCTGGTGGTGACCTTCCAGCATAAACAGTGAAAGTCTTACCAAAGTTAAAGACAAGGAGAAGTTCAGAGTTCAGGATGAAAATGCATCAAAAACAAAGTAGAATATTACTTAGCACTTTATTAAGGGCTTAGGGGCTTTTTCTGTGTCTTGATGTTTACTTTAAGTTTATTGTTCACAGGAATTTGTCTTCTTTGATGTTTACCAAAAAAAAAACTGACTTATCTGACCTGACTTAATTGCACTAGGAGACAATTCAGAATCTTTTTTCCATCTCTGGTTGTTTGCTTTTATTTATAATTATTCATTCATTTGTATGATTGTGTCTTATGATCCAGTTTCATTTGTTTTGCAACCACTCAAATTTGCACAAAAACTTAGTGAGAGAGTCAAAGTAATCAAAGTGAACGTCTTGAGTTTACAGTGTTGTTGTAGTCACGTTATTTATGCAGCCTGCGTTGTGGTTTGAATTTGTTTAAATTGTTGTATACTTCTGTTTTGGTCAGGTCATGTTAAATAAAATCACATGATTAATGTAACTGCATTGGGCTAAATTCCTAAAGTAAATATTCATATTTTTATTAAAGTTAGATTTAGTTTCTACAATTAGCAGCATTAGTTCTTTAGATAATGTCTTTTATATCCAAGTAAAATTGCTACTGCGGGATATCCTTAGCTGAATCGGAAATCAAACTGAAGTGTGAATCGAATCGAATCGGGCCCTTGTGAATTGAATTTGGGAAATCCAAATCGATACCCAGCCCTAATAGTCATTGCCAAATTTATTCACAGGCATATTTAAAAGGCGACAGTTAAGAATATAAAGCACAAAAACACACAATGGAGCGGCCCACACTGAAAAGGAGCCAGCTGTGCGTCTCTTGGACCATGAAGGAAAGACTCGGGGTGGGAGGCTTCGGGCACGTCTACCTGTACCAGCACAATGTGAGTACATCCGTAGTACCGAAGATGACAAAGAAAATTAAAATTTCTCAAATAGATCTTTGTCACATTTTACTCCTCGTCTGTTCTCGGAGCAGGAGACGGGAGAGAAGATTGCCGTGAAACTTTGCCGCCTGGACCTGAGTGAGAAGAATAAAGATCGCTGGAGCAGGGAGATTCAGATCATGAGGAAGTGAGGGTTTCATTGTAAAAATGGAAATTCCATTGGTCCTGTTTTTTTGTTAATAATTGGCACCGCACAGTTCAAACTTGCCAAAGGAATGCAGCATATTTGATGCCTTGTTTTCTTTTGTTTTTACAGACTGAACCATGTGAATGTTGTTCAGGCCAGAGAAGTGCCAGAGGACGTGACCTCCATTGCTCTCAATGACCTACCTCTGCTCGCCATGGAGTACTGCACCAAAGGAGACCTGCGTAAGGTACCAAATATCTATTTTATAAGACCCTCAGTTAGTGTATTTTAAACCGCGGCGCATAACAGCTCAAGTCATTCATTTAGGTGCTGAATAAGCCAGAAAACTGTTGTGGACTGCAGGAGAGTGAAGTCCTGTTGCTGCTCAATGACATTGGTACGGTTTCCATCTGCCTTCACTTTGACCGAAAGCTCACTAAAATCACACGTTGAACCATAATATATGTAAAAAAAAATTCTCTTTATCTCGCAAAACAAAAAGGCTCTGGTATCCAGTATCTTCACGAAAACAAGATCATCCACAGAGACCTAAAACCCGAGAACATAGTGCTGCAAGAGATCGACGGGAAGGTAAGCAAGTTTCCTTTGACGCACGCGTTTTGTCTGTAGCGTAACGTGAGACTTTTACTCATTGTTTTGCTGTGTGAACGGGTTTTTTGTTGTTTCTTTTCTGCAGCTTGTCCATAAAATCATAGACCTGGGGTATGCAAAAGATCTGGATCAAGGCAGCCTTTGTACATCCTTTGTTGGGACTCTTCAGTACCTGGTAAGAACGTTTTACGCCGGTGACTTATGTCTAGTCAGATGATATTTCTAGTCAGGAATCTTAAAGAAGCTTTAACCTCTTGTGTGTGTGTGCGTGTGTGTGTGTGTGTGTGTGTGTGTGTGTGTGTGTGTGTGTGTGTGTGTGTGTGTGTGTGTGTGGCAGGCGCCGGAGCTGTTTGAGAGTAAGCCGTACACTGTAACCGTGGACTACTGGAGCTTTGGGACGGTCATTTTTGAATGCATTTGCGGTTTTCGTCCATTTCTGCACAACATGCAGCCGGTGCAGTGGTAAGCCAACAATACAGTCGCCCCCGCCCTCCAAATGAATGAACTTAGGTCACTTCCAAGTTGGAGCTGTTCACTCCAGAGCACAACTGCGACTCAGCAAGCCCATCAGTTTCAATCATAATGTATGGACCTTTTCCACCGTTTCATCCAGTGTAGCCAACCAAGCGAAGGTCGTCCCGTTAGATGTTTGCTTTGCACAGCCTATGAACGGAAAGTTGTGTTGAGACTTTGCTGAGAGACACAGCAAGCCTTAAAGCAATGGGCACACATGTAGCGGAGCTGGACTGTCTGTGCAAGTGGTGACGCTGACTCTAACTGGATGCAAAAGCAGTCAGGAAACATGAGGAAGGCTCAGTGTCTGCGGCCTCGTCCTGTAAAACGATTCCTGTTTCCTCGTTGTCCTTTTTGTGCGCCTGCTGTTCATTTCAATAATAGTAAAGCGTCTGATACTGATTAACAACCTCCTCTGCATCATAACTGACCGGATCTATATCTCTGACTGTTAACTGGAAAAAAATGGTCCTTTAATTTTATTAGGCTGTGTCATGAGCTTCACTTTTTGAATTCATTTACTGAAATTGTGTAGTTATTTGATTGTTTTTTTTTATTTAATAGGTACCAATCTAATTTATATTTCTTACTTTCCATCGAATGCTTTAATATATATGAGTATTGTATAGGAGACCTGAACTAGCTTGTAAGTAAATATCCACAACATGGGTTAGTAAATGAATGTTTATGAAACCTAAATGTTATTAAATGTAACTCTCTGATTCTGGACAGAGTAATAATTCGTTTCAAGGATGAGACGAGACATGACGTATGAAAGCCATTCAGTGTGGCCGGGCGGGGCAGGAGATTTGGTGTTACCCTGCATGAGGATAACCAGAAGAAAGCATTGGATCGCAGTATCGGACGCGGTCAATTGTCGCCATTCGACGCGGAGCCGACTTCTTTGAGGCTAGAACGCGCTTCCACGAGTTGCTTGATCTACTTCCTGGTCTCTTTTGCAGCCGGTTAAAGCGGGGATCAGACTCTTGCCTCGCTCTTCCACCACTAAACAAACCTGTTACGTTTTATTTCTGACAAGGAAAGCTCTGAATTCAGCCTTAGAAGTTTAGCAATGGTGACCGATGTGAGCTTGGGAGCTTTGGAATAGTTTTTCTCCCCCCCCCACATCTTATTTCTGAATGCAAACTAAACCTTTCACCAAATCGAAGCTTCCAGAAAGAGGATGAACTGAAAATAATGACACCACCATCACTGAAGAGTCATAAATATTCGTTCCTTTTGAATATTTTGAGGGATCAAGGTTCTTCTTCTTTTTTTTTCTTATTATTATTCGCTAATTTTTTTTTGTTTTGCAGGATAAACAAAGTCAAGAATAAAGGCCCTAAAGACATCATGGCTGTGGAGGACATGAATGGAGAAATTCGGTTCTCGCCACACCTGTCATATCCCAACAACCTCAGCAAGTAAGGAGAGGAGTGCGCTTCCTCTGAGCTTACCGCTGAAGACGACCTCGCTGTAAGAAACTAGCGTTTGTGGCTGTCTGTGTCACCAGGCCGCTGCTGGAGCCAGTCGAGTGTTTACTTCAGATGCTCTTACTGTGGGACCCTGCTTCCCGTGGCGGGGGTTCTGATCCGAAAACAAACAAGCCACGCTGCTTCGCCCTGCTGGAGAACCTTCTCAACATGAAGGTTGAAACGTTTCGTTTGTTTTCTCCTCTCTGAAGTAGTTTATCATATCTTCTACAGCGAAGCAAGCCTCTAACAAGGATTATTGCGCTTGTTCTGGTCCAGGTTATGCATGTCTTGGACATGACGTCGGCCCAGCTGCACTCCATGGTTTTGGGCGTCGAGGAGAGCTTTCTGTCCCTGCAGCTGCGCCTGGAGGCTCAGACCCAGGCGCACATCTCCCCGGAGAGTCAGGAGCTGCTGCTGGAGACGGGAAACTCCCTAGACCCACGCTGCGCGCCCGTCCAGTGTCTGCCAGACGGCTTGGTATGTGACGCAGATAGGTCAGACATAAAGCGGTGGCAAATGACCACCGCTTTCTTTAGCTGCATGTTTTAAAAAGTCGGAAAGATTGTCCTAAATGTATGTTTGTTTTTGTGGATGGTTGCGGTTTAAAAAAAAAAAAAAAAAAAAAAAGCATGAAGGCATGCGATTAGTCTGCAGCCACAAACAAAGCAGTGGACATAAAGTAAGCGGGGAAACGAGGGGTGTAACTCTACGTGGGTTCGTAACAAAAATATATGGGAGCGAGCGAACGCGGCGTCGTCTTATAACAGATCTAAGCGTCCAGCGCAACGTCCTGCTGCACACCGCTCAAAAGTGACACCAAAGCAAAGCTGTGAAGACTCCCAGCTATTGCTAAACTCTGCTGTTTGGCTATTTGGGAGAATTGTAGCAAGTTTTGTCTTTGGGTAGGAGTGTGTGAATGTGGAGAGGAGGAGTGATTTTTAGACTCACAGTGTTCAGACTCACAAGCGGGTCTCTTTATAACTGGTTAGCGTCGCTTATTTAGAGCCAAAAAAGGCAACTTCACTTTTATAAACAAGCCCAACAAACCGCGACTCGTGGAATTTACAAGCAACCTTAGAAAAAAAAGAAACCCAAAGCCACTTGTAATAAGCGGACTTGGCAACAGCGTATTTAACAGACCACACACCGGTACAGGGCTAACCAGCCCGCCTGACCAATGGGGACTCCCCTAACAGCTGCGCTTTTATGGAGCTACAGCTACATCTCGTATCCTGGTTTGTCAAAAATATCAAAGCATCTAAAAATTTATTAAAACCTTTTTTTAATCTCTAATGTCTTCACAGTCTTAGCTAAAAATCCCTAAACAACAAATTTGGCCTTTCTCCAGTGGTTTTATTGTGGCGTCATCTATCCATCCAAGCAAATCAACCAAAATCTCCTGCCACTTCTATAGTGGGCACGTTTTCTTTGTTGCTCTTGGCTGAAGCGGACTGAAGTACGTATCACACTGTGATCTTTATGTACCGTTGAATCTGTTCGCCTCCAGACTATGCAGGGAGTGTCATTTTAAATTGTTAGTCTATCAGAAACTAATAATAGGCTTCCATCAGGCTTTTGTGTTCCTGATCTACTCTTTTTAACCTTTTTTATTTCTTGGCACTTTTAGCGTGGGTGGGACACCTCCCATAGTGTTCCTGTTTGATAAGAGCCTCACCAAGTATTCAGGACCACTGACTGCCAGACCCCTGCAGACAGCGTTAACTTTATTGGTAAGGCGTCTTTCTCTATCTCAGCTTTAAAATGATCAACAAACGGCTTTCTTTTTGAATTTCTAGAGCATGTAGGCATTGTACATGTCAGAGAAAATGTAATTTTTGAGGATGCCAATGCAATTTTTGAATGTTCTTTTTAATTGTTAATTTTCAGAAATTCCTAGTGTTAAAATGTGTAAAGCTTAACTTAGTTAAGTTAAAAAGGCCTCGTTCAGACCTGCTATGGGCATGTGTTCTGGGAGATTTACATGAAGGAAGTCAAGCCTCAGGCTCAGTCTGCTAATGAGTTTGTCTCCAAGGTATCGGAGGCAAATGGTGCCAATATTAACAGGTTACGGTGGAGCCAGGCTGAAGCTTACGGTCAGAGCAGAAAAAAGCAGGAACGTTACTTTGCTGCTGTTCATCACTAAAGAAATGTAATGTAAAATATGTTGTAAATGACTAGAAAGCAGAAGTTGTACAGGAAGGGGGTGAATATATATTTGCTTGGACCAGACTCCTTGTTTACGCTGTAAAAAAAAATATGTATATGCCATCAGATCTGTGTTTGTTTGTTTTTCTAAATAAATAATAGGGCAGGGTGATACATCAATTTAATCGATTAATTTGAATTTACAATTTTTTAAGATTTCATTTTTGGAAAATCTGGATTTTATTTTGCCAGTGCAGTCACTGGGCTTCCATGAAGAGAACAGCAACAATGCTGAATATATGTTTAGGAAATATGTTGTCAAAATCATTGTAAAGAGCAAACTTTCTTTTTACCTTAAGATCGACATACAATGTATTTGTTTACATTTTTAAGTTAGTTTGAAGTTACCCAAGTGAAGTGAAGCCTGTTCTTAGCTCATTGTGTAATGCAGCAAATATTTCTCATATTTTCATTGTTTACTATGGCAGGACCGCCATCTTGGTTTACAAGCAATGTTTCACAGCTTGTATTTAGTTGCACTTTAAATTCAGGACAACTCTCAGACTAAATGCTTGGTTTAAAAGCAGGTTTTTTGAAACTTTTCTTTTAGTTTCTTTTTCCTGAACAAAATGAAGAAATAAATCAATTAATGCGATTTGGTCTAATAAAATTGGAGATTTTATTTTTTAGCCATATGGCCCAGCTCTAATAAAGAATGATACCTTTCTATTTGTTCCTCAGTGGTAAAATGTACACAAGCAAATTATAATAAACATAAATAATTGCATGACTGAATCAAAGGTACACACTTCCATAAAGTTGATAACCGTATAGTATTAATTTAATCTTGTCACTTCCAAATAAGAAATGACGCTTAATTATTCATTATTTAAATCAGAACTAACTTGTCCCCTATTTATTTGTTTTACGCTTATTATAGAAGTTAAAGTTAAGTTTGTGATATTGTAAATTATTTTTTGCTCTTAACCAAAAATAACCTTATGCCTTCAAAAAATGTGCCGTTTAGTGCTGGTGTCGAGTTTGAAAATTACCGTGACAACCCTAAAGTTATTATATTTTGTTACTGATAAAATTCTTGCTCGGTTTATGCAGCTGGAGAGGCGTGTAATGAGAGAACTAAAAGGAGATGAGGTAACATGTGACTTTCCAAGGCTCCGCATCAGCTGACAATAAAAAACATGTAAACTGTAAAAACTCCACATGCTGTCAGCTGCTCTACACGCCTTTATTACACATCGACATCTGTAATTCAACTAAAATACGAGAAGGTCTTATAGAAGACTGGATGATCCAAAACGTTTGGTTATTCACTGCAAAAATGGAACTGAAAATAAGTACATTTCTCTTGAGATTAGTGTGTTTGTCCTTTATTTGAGAAGTTATATGAGATTATCTGCCAATGGCACTTAAAACACGAACAACTCATCAACTTCATCTTATTTTAAGTGCAATATATCTAATTATCTTATTTTAGGGGTCAACAAACTCATTACATTGGCAGATCATCTTATTTAGCTGCTCAAATCAAGGAGAAATACATTCATTTCAAGAAAATTAACCTTATTTTCAGTTCAGTTTTGGTAGGGTTGAAATCTTATAAAAACAGAACTCATGATACATTTTTGTACCAATTTTCTCTGTTTCTGCTGATGGACATCTTGTTTTTATTGCTGCCTTCGCCAACATTGTCTTTTATCCCCCCCCCCCCCCCATAAAAAAGGCATTGTGAGATTTATAAAGACAGTATTTATGCCTGTTATTATCTTAAAATAAAAAAAAAAGAGACA